>NC_069105.1:5005361-5305361 GCF_947172395.1 Bicyclus anynana
CAACCCAACCCAACCCAACCCAACCCAACCCAACCCAACCCAACCCAACCCAACCCAACCCAACCCAACCCAACCCAACCCAACCCAACCCAACCCAACCCAACCCAACCCAACCCAACCCAACCCAACCCAACCCAACCCAACCCAACCCAACCCAACCCAACCCAACCCAACCAACCCAACCCAACCCAACCCAACCCAACCCAACCCAACCCAACCCAACCCAACCCAACCCAACCCAACCCAACCCAACCCAACCCAACCCAACCCAACCCAACCCAACCCAACCCAACCCAACCCAACCCAACCCAACCCAACCCAACCCAACCCAACCCAACCCAACCCAACCAACCCAACCCAACCCAACCCAACCCAACCCAACCCAACCCAACCCAACCCAACCCAACCCAACCCAACCCAACCCAACCCAACCCAACCCAACCCAACCCAACCCAACCCAACCCAACCCAACCCAACCCAACCCAACCCAACCCAACCCAGTTTTAAGCCGTTGGCACACCGATTGTGTTCGCGCCATGTACGGTTCAATTTCCTGATCCCCCTCATAATAGACAGAGATCAACCCCAGCCTCATAGGACCTGCTTTCAGCAAAACAGCCGCTTCAGTTTCGGTCACGATCTGTGGGTCATGAATGACCTCCAGCTTATCACCGAAGACTATAATGGCCGCTTTTACTGGTTTTTGGCGATTAAGAGTGCACTGGATTACTTGTGTGCCAGGGTGTTGCTTTAACATGTGGACGGTCTGCCTTCCTTTCTACCCGGGCAGCTTTCCCACGTGTGGGTTCCCCCACAGTGACTGCAGAAGCTGTCCGTTTCTCGGCAGACCTGCCTTGTATGGCCAAAACCTAGACACTTGGCGCACTGTACCAGCGGGGACTGGTCCACTATTGGTCTTCTCTGTAGACCCACGTATATTTTGCCCGCTTCCAGAAACCTTTTGTGGACTTCAGGAGATAGTTCCAGGACTGGGTGACATTCAAGTGCATTCCTTGCCTTCTTTCTGTATCGAACACGGATTGCAATGTCTTTTGCACTCAGCCCTACTAAGAGGTGGTCATTTTGTTTTTTTATGGTCTCAACTATCTCTGCGTCTGTATGGTAGGCCAGTACGTCTCTTACCCTTGCAAGAGGGTTATTTGTTTTGGCTTCTTCCACCTTCAGGGACTGCCCGTGTTCTATTTTGTTTTTGACCAATTTTAAGTCATCTTTGCTGTTGCAGCTCAGGATTACTTTTTGGTTTCGGCCTTTGCGGATCCTGTCAACCCTAGCACCGGAGTTCCTGCAATCCAGTGCTTCCCTAATTGTGTCGATGACATTTTCTCCCGACTTCTGCGGGTCTGTGGATGACACAATTAGGGTGTGGTTAGGCTGGGGGATCCTTGGTTTGCGGGCCATCTGCGCATACGTTGGCTGTGCCGGGGCCGTCGCCTTTGCTAGCTCCGCTAAGGCTAGTTCTGCCCCTAGGCTGGTCATTGGGGGAGGGGTTTTGCTCCTTGTTTCCCTCATTGTTCGGAGCTCCGATGATACCGCCTCCAGCCTTTCCGTTATTGGCTGTAGGTGCCTTTCTAGGTTTTCTCCCTGTACCGCTGGTGACGTCGCTGAAGCCACTGGAGCCTTTGCAATGGTTTGGCAAATTTTGCTCTCGGCTTTCTCTATGGCTTCTTTAACTTCAGTCAGACCCTTTCCAGTCTCTGCTCTGTGGATCTCCAGCACCTCGCTGTTCCGTGTTTTAGTGTCATCCTTGAGAATGCGGCCGGTGTCGTTTGCTATCCTGTCTAGGCCTCTTCTGAGCTCGTCCAGCTGCTTTGACAACTGGTCCAGCTGAGTCGTGATCATTGACAGGAACAATCTTTTCCAAATCCGCTACAACCGTCCAAATACAGTAGCGCGGGTAAACAAGGAGTTGTTGTGTACACACAGAAACCCCATGGATGTAGCATATGCCTTAAGCGAAGTGTATGAAGGCATATACTCGTCCAAATCTCGAGCGAAATCCCTGGAGCTGAGGAATTACACAGGCTCGCGAATCCCAAAGGATACAGACAACACCTTGTATCTGACTCACACCCAAGGCGAAAAGGAAACCCTAAAAGCGGAAGGGTATGGGTCCGGTAAGGATTCGCGAGTGAATACAATCCACGAGGCACAGGGAGCGACGTTCGAGGAAGTGATAATTGTCAGAACAACTTCTAAAAAGATTGAGCTTCACGACAGCGTGTCCCACGCCGTGGTAGCAGTGTCGCGTCACACGAGCAGCTGTACTTATTACTCAGATGACAAGAGTGACGCCATAGCCTACTTCATCTCCAAGGCAATGTCTGCAACCACCGCCGAGATCAGGGAACATAATATAAAAATGGCAATAAAAAACGGTGATGAGACGGTCTTATCCGCAAACCTCACTCAAAAACACATGTGATTGGTGTAAATAAAAGCTTGTATGTAAATGTAAGAAAAGTATGTAATTAAAACAAAAAAAAAAATAAAATAAAATAAAATAAAATAAAATAAAATAAAAAAATAAAACTAAATAAATAAAAAAAAGAAAAAAAAAAATTATTCAAAAACAATAATAATAATAATAATAAAAAAAAAAATTAAAAAAAAAGAAAAAAAAAAAAAAAAAAAAATATACCCTATTTCATATTATTAAATTTATTTAAGTACATAATTATAAGTATAACTAAGGAATGATGTAATTGAGTATGTTTTTCACATTTTATTAATAAAGAAATAAAATAACAAATTAAAAAATTACTGAAAAAGGGCACGGACGAAATGTCTGTAGTGAATAGTTTTATTTAAAAAAAAAAAAAAAAAAAAAAAAACCCAACCCAACCCTACACCATATTCAAAGACCTTTCAATTCTACACCATATTCAAAGACTCTTTTTGCTTGAGGTGAGTTCGATATTTTTTCGGTACAAAGTCGAAGAAGTTGAAAAGTCTAAAATTATGAAATTCAAACTAGCATATTCTGAGAGCGCGGTTGTACGTAACTTTCAATTCTACAGCATTTTCAAAGACTTTTTTCGCTTGAGGTGAGTTTGATATTTTTTTGGTAATAAATCGATATAGTTGAAAAGTCAAAAATTATGAAATTCAAACTAGCGTATTCTGAGAGCACGGTTGTACGTAACTTTCAATTCTACACCATATTCAAACTCTTTTCGCTTGAGGTAAGTTCGATATTTTTTCGGTACAAAGTCGAAGAAGTTGTTGAGGAAACAATACAATATTTCACTTTGGCAACACTCTCTTTAATCTATGAACCACTCTTCTGTAATGTCTACTTTTGTAATGTCGGCCCGTAAGAGATTGTCATGTGATCTAATACCTAATACAGAATTAATCAAGTTCCACTTTGTTTTATTGGACTACAAGTCCTAACAGGTTATGCGCCCAGGCTCATAATTCTGATTAGGTGAAGTTGAAGATCGCAGGGGAAATGTCTATCGATGCAACACGGTAGTTAGTGTTGGCGGCAAGGAACAACGTGCGTGGTCAGCAGGACAAAGATAAGTTATTTTGTCAAGCGGTGTCTGGAGGAGGTCGTGCGGAGGTTAAAGTACGACATCAGGCATCGTGGAGATAAGAAAACGCGCGTTGGGGTTCCACAAACACAAAGATGGATTTGCAGACAATGGCGGCGTCGACTTCAAATGTCATTAGACTGGAAGGCCAGAAAAATTAGAATGTGTGGAAATTCCAGGTGGCAGTTACATTGAAAAGTGCAGATGTGTTCCTGGTGGTTAACGGAACAGAAAAGAAATCCGAAGCCAATGTAACAGATTGGATGAAACGAGATATAAAAGCACAGAATATTATTGTGTCAAGGCTGAGTGAAGCGGCTATGGTACATGTTTTAACATGCGAGACGGCGGCTGACATGTGGCTAAAATTACACAGTGTATTTGAAGCAAAATCAGCAACCAGTACCATGATGATGCAACAGAGATTTCTTCAATGTAAGTTTGAAGATGGAGAATTATCTGTATTTTTAGCTAAACTTCAAGAAATGGCTTGCCAATTAAAACAGGTTGGTGAGGAGGTGTCTGAGAAATTTTTAATCCCAAAGTCTTACTGTCCTTACCTGAGAAATACAGACATTTTATATCAGCGTGGGAATCAGTAGAAATGTCTAAACAAAAATATGATGACATGGTGGCACGCCTGCTTGTTGAAGAGGAAAGGTTAAAAAGTAGAGAGAAGGATAAAGAAGGGGATAACATGGCGTTATTTGTAAAGAGACGAGCTGGATATGTCAAACACTGTTTCAAGTGCAGAAGTACACAGCATTTGGCTAAAAATTGTACCAGTGAGGCTGATGTTCGCAGGTGTTTTGTCTGTGGTTCCAGAGATCACTTGAAGTTTGAGTGTCCCAAGCGTACAGGCACAGAAAAAGGAGAACACTTATTGAAGAAGGAAAAATTGGGTAATGCATTTACAGCAGCTTTAACAACAGATTCCGGGATTGAACTTTTGAATAACATAGACAAGAGGTCTTTCAATCAGTGCTGGGTGATTGACAGTGGAGCGAGTGAGCATATGACAGGAGATCGCTCTTTGTTCACTAACTATGAATCATTGTCAACTTCAAATAGATTTGTTGTTGTTGGAGATGGGAGACGTTTATCTATTGTTGGTGTTGGTGATATTAAACTAAGTGTGTTTAATGGGAAAAACTATGTTGAGTCAACAATAAACAGTGTGCTCCATGTTCCAGACATTAAAATTAACTTGTTCTCCATACCAAGTGTGACTAATAAGGGTTATAATGTAACTATTTCAAATGGGCAATGTTTAATTCACAAAGACAATACATTACGTGCGTTAGGTCATCGTGAAGGGAGTTATTATGTACTTAAAGTAAAGAAAAGTCCTTGTGGTGAAGTTGTAGCATTAGCACCATTAACTGAGTGGCATGAGAGACTATGTCACCAAAGTGTCGAATATGTAAAGCAAGTATTAAAAAATAATAACGTTAAATATACAGGAGACAGTTTTAAATGTGTTTCGTGCTTAGAAGGTAAGATGCACAGATTACCTTTTTATAAAAGGGAGCAACATACCAAAGAGTGTTTAGAATTGGTCCATGTTGATGTGTGTGGCCCAATGGAGGTGCAGAGCATAGGAGGTTCTAGATATTTCTTATTGATAAAAGACGACTTTTCTAATTACCGTACAGTTTATTTTCTCGAAAAGAAAAGTGAGGTATTCGCTAAAATAAAGCTGTTTGTTACTTGGGCAGAAAGACAGACTGGTCTCAAGGTTAAAGTAATTAGAACAGACAATGGAGGCGAATTTGTCAATAAAGATTTGCAAAAGTTTGTTGAAGAGAATGGTTTACAACACCAAACTACTGTGGTGCATACTCCTCAACAGAATGGGAAAGCAGAAAGAGATATGAGAACAATTGTAGAAGCAGCCAGGTCCATGATTGCAAGTAAGAATCTATCTAAGATCTATGGGCAGAAGCAGTGAACACTGCAGTATACGTGCTGAATAGAACTTCAAAGAGTAGGGAAGGAGAAAAGACACCCTATAAGACATTTTATAAACGTGATTTTGATTTACAGAGCTTATGTCGAGTGTTTGGAAACTATGCATTTGTTCACATACCAAAGGCAAACAGACTGAAATGGGACATAAAAGGGGAAAAGGTTATGTTCGTTGGTTATGATGAAAGTAAAGGATTTAGAGTTTACTATGAAGACACAAAAGAAGTACATATTAAAAGAGACATTGTTTTTGTAGAACAAACTGGACAGAAAGATAAAAATATTGAAAATATTCAGGAAAAGGATAATATAATTTCACTTGATATACCGTTACAAAATAATGAACAGGAGGAGGAGGAAGATGAGTTCTTTGATACCAATGAAGCAGAGACACAGAGAAATGGACAGAACCAGGATGAGGCAAATGATACAGTACTAGATGTTACTCAGGACCAGAGTGTGGGACGTGAAAATGAAGAGCAAGACGAGAGCTTTGATTTTCATCAAGAAAGTAGACAAACAAGAACTGTAAGAAAGCCAAAGTACCTACAAGACTATCATCTGTATATTGCAGAACCTAAAAATTATAAAGAAGCTATAATGTCAGATGAGGCTGAAAACTGGAAAGAGGCTATCAGTAATGAACTTAGTCAGTTAAAGGAAAATAACACGTGGACAGAAGTAGATCAAATACCAGATGGAAAAGAGGTAATTAGTTCAAAATGGGTGTTAAAGAAAAAGGCAGACTGCTACAAAGCAAGGTTAGTGGCCCGAGGTTTTGAACAGGAATGTGACGAGGACTTATATGCCCCTGTAGCAAAGCTAAATACTTTTAGGATTTTTGTGACTGTTGCTACTAAGCTAGGATTAGAAATAAACCAAATGGATGTCTGTGGAGCATTTTTAAACTCAAAGCTTGACAAAGAATTGTATTTGATTTTACCAGAGGGAACAGATACTAAATATGTAAAGCTTAATAAGTCAATTTATGGTTTAAAGAAAGCTTCTAAGCATTGGAATGAAACATTTAATAGTGTAATGATATCTTTAGGTTATAAACAGTGTGATAAGGATTTTTGTTTATATTCAAAATGTGAAGGGCCTAGGAAAACATTTTTATTATTGTATGTTGATGATATTTTGTATTTTAGTAATAGCAACAAGTCATTATGTGAGCTGAGAGATTTATTGTGCAAAACATTTAAGATGAAAGTTATGAGAGCTATCAGTAAATATTTGGGAATAAATGTAAAACAAAATTTAGAGAAAGGAATCACTATTATTTCACAAAAGGAGTATTTAACTAAGTTGTTAGCTCAATATAATATGTTAGAGTGTAAAACATTGCAGTTACCTATTGATAAAAATTATAATGTTCATATCTTGAAAAGAGAGAAGTCAGAGAGTTTAGAAATTGAGAATAAATGTAGAAAGTTAGTGGGAAGTTTAATGTATGCAGCAATGGGAACTCGACCTGATATATGTGCAGTTGTTAATATTTTAAGTCGATACCAATCTTGTGCATCCCAGCTGCTATATAAACTTTTGTTAAATGTTTTAAGATATATAAGAGGTACCCTTCATTTGTGTTTGATATATAGTAAGGACTATGATAAAGATGTTGTTTGCTATGTTGATAGTGACTGGGGTGGTTGTAATGACCGTAAGTCAACTTCAGGGTGTGTTTTTAAGGTGTTTGGTTGTTCAATAATTTGGTTTTCTAAAAAACAGACAACCGTAGCCTTGTCATCAACTGAGGCAGAGTATATTGCCTTATGTTCAGCGACTAGTGAGTCTTGTTGGCTGAAAGATATTATGTTGACTTTCGGATTTAAGGTAAAAATAACTGTTTATGAAGAATACCAGTCCACTATCAAAATTGCTGAAATGGCCACTGGTAATTCAAGAATTAAGCATTCGGAAATCAAACAAGCTTTTATTAAAGAGAAGCTAGAAAAGGAAATAATTAAGTTAGAATACATAAATACCAGTGACCAGCTTGCTGATTTATTCACTAAATCATTAGGGGGAATTCAGTTTAAAAAATTAAGGGATAAATTGTGTTGCTAGGTGGATAATGTTAGTTATTGGAAATATTTTATTGAGGGGAGGTGTTGAGGAAACAATACAATATTTCACTTTGGCAACACTCTCTTTAATCTATGAACCACTCTTCTGTAATATCTACTTTTGTAATGTCGGCCCGTAAGAGATTGAGATGTTATCTAATACCTAATACAGAATTAATCGAGTTCCACTTTGTTTTATTGGACTACAAGTCCTAACAGAAGTTGAAAAGTCTAAAATTATGAAATTCAAACTAGCGTATTCTGAGAGCGCGGTTGTACGTAACTTTCGATTCTACACCATATTCAAAGACTCTTTTCGCTTGAGGTGAGTTCGATATTTTTTCGGTACAAATTCGAAGCTGAAAAGTCTAAAATTATGAAATTCAAACTATCGTATTCTGAGAGCGCGGTTGTACGTAACTTTCGATTCTACGCCATATTCAAAGACTCTTTTCGCTTGAGGTGAGTTCGATATTTTTTCGGAACAAAGTCGAAGAAGTTGAAAAGTCTAAAATTATGAAATTCAAACTAGCGTATTCTGAGAGCGCGGTTGTACGTAACTTTCAATTCTACGCCATATTCAAAGACTCTTTTCGCTTGAGGTGAGTTCGATATTTTTTCGGTACAAAGTCGAAGAAGTTGAAAAGTCTAAAATTATGAAATTCAAACTAGCGTATTCTGAGAGCGCGGTTGTACGTAACTTTCAATTCTACAGCATATTCAAAGACTCTTTTCGCTTGAGGTGAGTTTGATATTTTTTTGGTAATAAATCGATATAGTTGAAAAGTCTAAAATTATGAAATTCAAACTAGCGTATTCTGAGAGCGCGGTTGTACGTAACTTTCAATTCTACAGCATATTCAAAGACTCTTTTCGCTTGAGGTGAGTTTGATATTTTTTTGGTAATAAATCGATATAGTTGAAAAGTCAAAAAATATGAAATTCAAACTAGCTTATTCTGAGAGCGCGGTTGTATGTAACTTTCGATTCTGCACCATATTCAAAGACTCTTTTCGCTCGAGGTGGGTTCGATATTTTTTCGGTACAAAGTCGAAAAAGCTGAAGTCTAAAATTTTAAAATTCAAACTAGCGTACTCTGAGAGCGCGGTTGTACGTAACTTTCAATTCTACGCCATATTCAAAGACTCTTTTCGCTTGAGGTGAGTTCGATATTTTTTCGGTACAAAGTCGAAGAAGTTGAAAAGTCTAAAATTATGAAATTCAAACTAGCTTATTCTGAGAGCGCGGTTGCACGTAACTTTCGATTCTACACCATATTCAAAGACTCTTTTCGCTTGAGGTGAGTTCGATATTTTTTCGGTACAAAGTCGAAGAAGTTAAAAAGTCTAAAATTTTGAAATTCAAACTAGCGTATTCTGAGAGCGCGGTTGTACGTAACTTTCGATTCTACACCATATTCAAAGACTCTTTTCGCTTGAGGTGAGTTCGATATTTTTTCGGTACAAAGTCGAAGAAGTTGAAAAGTCTAAAATTTTGAAATTCAAACTAGCGTATTCTGAGAGCGCGGTTGTACGTAACTTTCAATTCTACGCCATATTCAAAGACTCTTTTCGCTTGAGGTGAGTTCGATATTTTTTCGGTACAAAGTCGAAGAAGTTGAAAAGTCTAAAATTATGAAATTCAAACTAGCGTATTCTGAGAGCGCGGTTGCACGTAACTTTCGATTCTGCACCATATTCAAAGACTCTTTTCGCTTGAGGTGGGTTCGATATTTTTTCGGTAGAAAGTCGAAAAAGCTGAAGTCTAAAATTTTAAAATTCAAACTAGCGTACTCTGAGAGCGCGGTTGTACGTAACTTTCGATTCTACACCATATTCAAAGACTCTTTTCGCTTGAGGTGAGTTCGATATTTTTTCGGTACAAAGTCGAAGAAGTTGAAAAGTCTAAAATTTTGAAATTCAAACTAGCGTACTCTGAGAGCGCGGTTGTACGTAACTTTCAATTCTACAGCATATTCAAAGACTCTTTTCGCTTGAGGTGAGTTCGATATTTTTTCGGTACAAAGTCGAAGAAGTTGAAAAGTCTAAAATTATGAAATTCAAACTAGCGTATTCTGAGAGCGCGGTTGTACGTAACTTTCAATTCTACAGCATATTCAAAGACTCTTTTCGCTTGAGGTGAGTTTGATATTTTTTTGGTAATAAATCGATATAGTTGAAAAGTCAAAAAATATGAAATTCAAACTAGCTTATTCTGAGAGCGCGGTTGTACGTAACTTTCAATTCTACAGCATATTCAAAGACTCTTTTCGCTTGAGGTGAGTTTGATATTTTTTTGGTAATAAATCGATATAGTTGAAAAGTCAAAAAATATGAAATTCAAACTAGCTTATTCTGAGAGCGCGGTTGTACGTAACTTTCAATTCTACGCCATATTCAAAGACTCTTTTCGCTTGAGGTGAGTTTGATATTTTTTTGGTAATAAATCGATATAGTTGAAAAGTCAAAAAATATGAAATTCAAACTAGCTTATTCTGAGAGCGCGGTTGTACGTAACTTTCAATTCTACGCCATATTCAAAGACTCTTTTCGCTTGAGGTGAGTTCGATATTTTTTCGGTACAAAGTCGAAGAAGTTGAAAAGTCTAAAATTATGAAATTCAAACTAGCTTATTCTGAGAGCGCGGTTGTACGTAACTTTCAATTCTACGCCATATTCAAAGACTCTTTTCGCTTGAGGTGAGTTCGATATTTTTTCGGTACAAAGTCGAAAAAGTTGAAAAGTCTAAAATTATGAAATTCAAACTAGCGTATTCTGAGAGCGCGGTTGTACGTAACTTTAGATTCTGCACCATATTCAAAGACTCTTTTCGCTTGAGGTGGGTTCGATATTTTTTCGGTACAAAGTCGAAAAAGCTGAAGTCTAAAATTTTAAAATTCAAACTAGCGTACTCTGAGAGCGCGGTTGTACGTAACTTTCAATTCTACGCCATATTCAAAGACTCTTTTCGCTTGAGGTGAGTTCGATATTTTTTCGGTACAAAGTCGAAGAAGTTGAAAAGTCTAAAATTATGAAATTCAAACTAGCTTATTCTGAGAGCGCGGTTGTACGTAACTTTCAATTCTACGCCATATTCAAAGACTCTTTTCGCTTGAGGTGAGTTCGATATTTTTTCGGTACAAAGTCGAAAAAGTTGAAAAGTCTAAAATTATGAAATTCAAACTAGCGTATTCTGAGAGCGCGGTTGTACGTAACTTTCGATTCTGCACCATATTCAAAGACTCTTTTCGCTTGAGGTGGGTTCGATATTTTTTCGGTACAAAGTCGAAAAAGCTGAAGTCTAAAATTTTAAAATTCAAACTAGCGTACTCTGAGAGCGCGGTTGTACGTAACTTTCAATTCTACGCCATATTCAAAGACTCTTTTCGCTTGAGGTGAGTTCGATATTTTTTCGGTACAAAGTCGAAGAAGTTGAAAAGTCTAAAATTATGAAATTCAAACTAGCTTATTCTGAGAGCGCGGTTGCACGTAACTTTCTATTCTACACCATATTCAAAGACTCTTTTCGCTTGAGGTGAGTTCGATATTTTTTCGGTACAAAGTCGAAGAAGTTGAAAAGTCTAAAATTATGAAATTCAAACTAGCGTATTCTGAGAGCGCGGTTGTACGTAACTTTCAATTCTACAGCATATTCAAAGACTCTTTTCGCTTGAGGTGAGTTTGATATTTTTTTGGTAATAAATCGATATAGTTGAAAAGTCAAAAAATATGAAATTCAAACTAGCTTATTCTGAGAGCGCGGTTGTACGTAACTTTCAATTCTACAGCATATTCAAAGACTCTTTTCGCTTGAGGTGAGTTTGATATTTTTTTGGTAATAAATCGATATAGTTGAAAAGTCAAAAAATATGAAATTCAAACTAGCGTATTCTGAGAGCGCGGTTGTACGTAACTTTCGATTCTACAGCATATTCAAAGACTCTTTTCGCTTGAGGTGAGTTTGATATTTTTTTGGTAATAAATCGATATAGTTGAAAAGTCAAAAAATATGAAATTCAAACTAGCTTATTCTGAGAGCGCGGTTGTACGTAACTTTCAATTCTACAGCATATTCAAAGACTCTTTTCGCTTGAGGTGAGTTTGATATTTTTTTGGTAATAAATCGATATAGTTGAAAAGTCAAAAAATATGAAATTCAAACTAGCGTATTCTGAGAGCGCGGTTGTACGTAACTTTCAATTCTACAGCATATTCAAAGACTCTTTTCGCTTGAGGTGAGTTTGATATTTTTTTGGTAATAAATCGATATAGTTGAAAAGTCAAAAAATATGAAATTCAAACTAGCTTATTCTGAGAGCGCGGTTGTACGTAACTTTCAATTCTACGCCATATTCAAAGACTCTTTTCGCTTGAGGTGAGTTTGATATTTTTTTGGTAATAAATCGATATAGTTGAAAAGTCAAAAAATATGAAATTCAAACTAGCTTATTCTGAGAGCGCGGTTGTACGTAACTTTCGATTCTACGCCATATTCAAAGACTCTTTTCGCTTGAGGTGAGTTCGATATTTTTTCGGTACAAAGTCGAAGAAGTTGAAAAGTCTAAAATTATGAAATTCAAACTAGCGTATTCTGAGAGCGCGGTTGTACGTAACTTTAGATTCTGCACCATATTCAAAGACTCTTTTCGCTTGAGGTGGGTTCGATATTTTTTCGGTACAAAGTCGAAAAAGCTGAAGTCTAAAATTTTAAAATTCAAACTAGCGTACTCTGAGAGCGCGGTTGTACGTAACTTTCAATTCTACGCCATATTCAAAGACTCTTTTCGCTTGAGGTGAGTTCGATATTTTTTCGGTACAAAGTCGAAGAAGTTGAAAAGTCTAAAATTATGAAATTCAAACTAGCTTATTCTGAGAGCGCGGTTGTACGTAACTTTCAATTCTACGCCATATTCAAAGACTCTTTTCGCTTGAGGTGAGTTCGATATTTTTTCGGTACAAAGTCGAAAAAGTTGAAAAGTCTAAAATTATGAAATTCAAACTAGCGTATTCTGAGAGCGCGGTTGTACGTAACTTTCGATTCTGCACCATATTCAAAGACTCTTTTCGCTTGAGGTGAGTTCGATATTTTTTTGGTAATAAATCGATATAGTTGAAAAGTCAAAAAATATGAAATTCAAACTAGCTTATTCTGAGAGCGCGGTTGTACGTAACTTTCGATTCTACACCGTATTCAAAGACTCTTTTCGCTTGAGGTGAGTTCGATATTTTTTCGGTACAAAGTCGAAGAAGTTGAAAAGTCTAAAATTATGAAATTCAAACTAGCGTATTCTGAGAGCGCGGTTGTACGTAACTTTCGATTCTGCACCATATTCAAAGACTCTTTTCGCTTGAGGTGGGTTCGATATTTTTTCGGTACAAAGTCGAAAAAGCTGAAGTCTAAAATTTTAAAATTCAAACTAGCGTACTCTGAGAGCGCGGTTGTACGTAACTTTCAATTCTACACCATATTCAAAGACTCTTTTCGCTTGAGGTGAGTTCGATATTTTTTCGGTACAAAGTCGAAGAAGTTGAAAAGTCTAAAATTATGAAATTCAAACTAGCGTATTCTGAGAGCGCGGTTGTACGTAACTTTCAATTCTACAGCATATTCAAAGACTCTTTTCGCTTGAGGTGAGTTTGATATTTTTTTGGTAATAAATCGATATAGTTGAAAAGTCAAAAAAATATGAAATTCAAACTAGCTTATTCTGAGAGCGCGGTTGTACGTAACTTTCAATTCTACGCCATATTCAAAGACTCTTTTCGCTTGAGGTGAGTTCGAAATTCTTTCGGTACAAAGTCGGAGTTGAAAAGTCTAAAATTTTGAAATTCAAACTAGCGTATTCTGAGAGCGCGGTTGTACGTAACTTTCAATTCTATGTCATATTCAAAGACCCTTTTCGCTTGAGGTGGGTTCGAATTTTTTTCGTCTTTATCACTAGACCCCTAATAACGGTCACAACCCATCTAGGTGAAAAGTTCTTATCAATACAAATTAATCAAGCCCATTCACAAGATAGCTACGGTACCATTGAGGAGATTTCTTAACTGTCCATTGTCTTCATCATCAAACTCCTAATGACTGTCACAACCCACGTAGGTGCAAAGTCCTCATGAATATAAATTCATGAAGCCCAATCACAAGCTAGGTTCTCTAAACCGTTGAAGAGTTTCAATACCTGACCTTCGTCGCCATCACCAGACTCCTAATGACATACACAATCCATCTAGGTGGAAAGTTCTCATAAATAAAAATTAATCAAGCCCAATCACAAGGTATGTAGCTACCTCAATCCCAAACACAATGTAGCTACTGTAAACCGTTGACGAGTTCCATTAAATGTCCCTTGTCTTCATCATTAGACAGTTGCAACCCATCTTTGTGCAAAGTCCTCATGGATATAAATTGATTAAGCCCAATCACAAGGTAGCTACTCTAAACCGTTGAAGAGTTCCTTTACCTGTCCATCGTCTTCATCATCAGACCCCTAATGACAGTCACAACGCATCTAGGTAGAAAGTCCTCATTAATACAAAATTATTGAACTCAAACACGAGGTAACTGCTGTAAACCGTCGAAGAGTTTCCAAGTCTGTGTTTTGATCCCATCATTAGGTCGACTCCAGACCTTCATTGAATTGTAGAGCTTTAAAGTGCTTAATTGGAAAAATATTGAACGCTATAGTTGCTCTTACGATTTTTGAAAGTTCGACTCGATTTATCCAGGATCCCATCATCAGATTCTGACATGGTGACAATACCTCAGGAGTATGCTACCCTTTCAAACAAAAAAAGTATATTATTATTCGAATCAGTCCAGGCGTCTTCGAGTAATCAAGTAACATACATACAAAAAAAAACATAGACTCGAATAGGGATGATGACAGTTTTTTAAATTGTATATAAATTAAGAGTATACTAATAGTAAAGCAATTTTTAAAATTAACAAGGTATCTGCGATCATTTCTTTCGGAGCTACAGCGATTTAAAGGGTCAGATTTGCGGCGCTGCCGCGGATCCCTGAAAAACGGTACGATCTTATGACGTCGTAGGCAATTAATGATCGTTAGATTTGTATGGGCGTTTTAACAAAATCTTTGTTATTTGTGCGTTTATGTTTATAGTTCATTTATTAAAAAATGTCACATTTAATGTAAGGAATCTAATAAAACTGTATGAATTTTCATCTAATTACGATAAAATATTTTTAGTAGATTTTAAAATTTTATAATCTTATTTATTTTGCAAATATCTCGTCAATCTTTGCTTTTTATGTATAAATTAGTTAACATTTACTTTATTTACCCGAATGTATCATTAAAATCAATATATTCAAACCTAGATTAATCAATATAATCATCCCCATTGAGAACCTCCTCCTTTTTTTGAAGTCGGTTAAAAACATTGCTATGTGTGGGTAAAAATATTGCACACGCGTATCGTAGTTTATTATATTTTCGGGATTTTAGCACAAACGTTGATGTACTCCTCCAACTGGGTCCAACTGGGTCCGTCCACCTTTGCTGCCACCACCCCGTGTATGTTCCACCGAGCGCCTACACTACTGAACCGATTTGAACGATTGAGATGTCAAAGATTTGTTATATACATCTGTTATAATGTGATTTAGTCGTCTGTGCCTTGTGTGTGCTCTGTGATTGTGACTTTAAGTTTATATCAGCCTATTCAAAGAGTAAAGTGTACATTATACTTACAGTCACTCACAAGAACAGTTTTCTGTTGTCGGGGCTCAGAAGTTGCTAATAAAACACAAAGCGGTTTGCTAACAATTGTATTGAAATGTCACCTAACTTACTCTATGTACAGCGAACGAACGCCCCGCGCCTACTCGTCCTGCGGCGCGAACAGCTTGGCCGCCTCGAACAAGTCGGGCGCCGCGTCCAGCGCCAGCAGCTGGCGCGCCACGTGCAGCCGGTTGAACAGGTTCCACAGCAGCACGCCCACCACGCGCTCCTCGCGCAGGTAGAACACCACCCCGCGCTCGTAGCGCTGCGGCGCCCGCCCGGCGTGCTCCGGCGCCTGCCCGGCGTCCCCCGCCCCCGCCGCCTCGCCCGCCGTCGCCTCGGCCGAGAACACGCCCACGGTGCGCAGGCGCGAGTCGACGATGCCGACGGCCTCGTAGCCGAGCTGCGGGCCGAGGTCGCTCCAGAACATACTCTGGTGGCGGTACACCCGCGGCGGCGCCACGCCCGCCATGTTCTCGCCCGCCAGGCGCCCCGACACCACGGCGTGGTCGTGGTGCTCCACGCGGCGCCGCCCCAGCGCCTCGTCGTAGAAGCTGGCCACGTCGCCCGCCGCCCACAGCCCCGCGCGCGCCGCCAGCTCGCCGTTCACCAGCACGCCGCCGCGCGCGCCGTCTAGCTCCAGCCCCGCCGCCGCCGCCAGCTCGGCCGCCGGCTCCGCGCCCGCGCACTCCACCACCAGCTGCGCGCGCTCCTCCGCGCCGTCCGCCAGCCGCAGCACCACGTCGCCCGCCGCGCCCACCTCGCCCGCCAGCACCTCGGCGCGCGCCCGCAGCCGCACGCCCTCGGCCTCCAGGCGCCGCGCCGCCTCCGCCGCCAGGTACGGCGGCAGCACGCGCGCCAGCGGCGCCTCCTCGCGGAACAGCTGCAGCACGCGCCGGCCCGCGCCCTCGGCCGCCAGCCGCGCCGCCAGCGCCGCGCTCAGCTCTGTCGCCAGGAAGCCGCCGCCCACCACGGCCACGGTGCGCACGCCGGGCGCGTCCAGCGCGCGCGCCAGCCGCCGCGCGTCGCGCACGTCGCGCAGCGCCAGCGAGCGGCCGGCGGCGGCGGCGGCGGCCAGCGCCGGCACGCGGCGCGGGCGCGCGCCCGTGGCCAGCAGCGCGGCGCCGTACGACAGCTCGTGGCGCAGGCCGCCCGGCGCCGCCAGCACGGCGCGGCGCGCGGCGGGGTCGAGGCGCTCCACGCGCCAGCCGCGGGCCAGCGCGGCGCCGGGGCCCGCGGCGCGCATGCGCTCGGGCGGCGCGTAGAAGGCGGCCGGCTCGTAGGCGAGGCTGCGGCGGCGCCCGTTCCACTGGCGGAAGGTCAGCGCGTCGGGGCGCGCGGCGGCGTCGGCCGGCGCCGGCTCGCGCCACAGCTCCTTGCTGAGCGGCGGCCGCATGTAGGGCAGCGCGGGCTCGGCGCCCACCAGCAGCACGTGCGCGTCGGGGCGCGCGCTGCGGATGGCGCGCATGGCGGCGAAGGCGGCGGTGCCGGCGCCCACCAGCAGGAACTCGGCGTGCGGCGGCAGGTCTTCGGCGCGCGCCGGCAGCGGCGGCTCGGGCGCGTCGGTCGCGTCGGCGGGCGCGGGCGTCGGCTCGGCGTCGCGGGAGCGCTGGCGCTCGTCGGTCAGTTTCCGGTAGAAGTACGCCTGGACAGAGACGAGCGGACGCTGACGTGCGCACTGGCGGCGCCGGTGTGGAGCGAGTTCGTCCCGAGGTACGAATATCACTATTTAACTTTAGTGTTCGAGTACTTCACAGAAATGTCAACACACACTCCCTGCGGCTCGATGACCGCTAAACAAATTACATAGGTGAGGCTCAGAAACTAAACCTCAAAATAAACTTTAATTAATAAAAAAAGGTTACCTTTTCTACTGATGAGTTGTTTAAACTGCTAATTCCGAGGAAAATACATTTTTTTGTAATTTATTGGTGGTTTAAAGTTAGCAAGCGATTACCAGTCGCTTGCTAACTTTAAACCACCAATAAATTAAGAGATAGAACTTTGTCGAATGGAGGAGGAGCTACGCACCCCGCCCAGCGACGCGGAGGCCGCGAGCGCCGCCAGCGCGGCCCAGGCGCGGCGGCGGCGCGCGGCCGGCGGCGGCGGCTCGGGGCCGGGCTGCGGCGGCGTCCGGGGCGCCGGGCCGGCGCGCCGCTCGCCCGCCAGCACGGTCTGCGGGGAGCGCGTGGTCACATTACGTGGTCGTGTTGTGTACTCGTACATTGACAGTGACGGGTACAACAAATACTTTCCTGTATTTGATATTTATTACCCTGCTGCAAGACGATTAATGTTTCTCGCGCGCATATTGTATAATGTATAAATAATTTATAAATGCGAAAGGTCCTTCATCACAAAATATCGAGTTCCGCTTAATGTACAAACATGAAATTTGGCAGGGAAGGAGTTTAAATTTAGTAGGTATCAGCTAAAAACGTATATTTTTCGCAAGTTTGTATGAAAGTCCTTTATTTTGTGTGCTATAAAGTTGAAATTTGACAGACAGGTGGTAGACGTCCGTTATCATATTAAATCAACTTTTATGTCATTTTAATTTAAATAACTTGCTTCATCCTGAACAGTATGGTTTTACAAAAGGTCGCAATACAACTGATGCAGGGGCTAAACTTTTAAAACATATTTATGAAGCATGGGAAGGTTCTAAGAATGCAATTGGTGTGTTCTGTGATCTGTCCAAGGCGTTCGATTGTGTTGACCATAACACGCTTCTACTCAAGTTAAGCCACTATGGCATCAAAAGTGTTGCACTCGATCTCATTGCCTCTTATCTCAGTGATAGAACACAGAAGGTATGCATAAATGATATAAAGTCGCACGGTTCCACTACCATAATGGGCGTCCCACAGGGTTCAATTCTGGGTCCTTTTCTATTTTTAGTGTACATAAACGATTTACCATACCATGTCAGCGGCATATGTGAGATTGTACTGTTTGCTGATGATACATCCTTAATTTTTAAGTCCGACAGAAATAAAGATAACTCTGACGACGTAAACCGTGCCATATCGCATGTGTCGCATTGGTTCACTGCAAATAATCTACTTTTGAATGCTAAGAAAACAAAATGTATTGAGTTTTCATTGCCAAATGTTATAAAACTAGATAAGTCTATAATGATCGATGGTGAAACACTAGAAATGGAGAGTTCCACAGTTTTCCTGGGAGTGACCTTGGATTGTAAACTTCAGTGGGGTGCTCATATAGAAAAACTGTCTGGTAAACTTAGCTCAGCGGCATTTGCCGTGAGAAAAATAAGACAGTTTACTGATGTCGATACAGCTAGGCTTGTTTATTTTGCGTACTTTCACAGCGTAATGTCTTACGGTATTTTATTGTGGGGCAAGGCTGCCGATATACAATCTATATTTGTACTTCAAAAAAGAGCAATTCGAGCAATATATCAATTAAAATCACGCGAGTCCCTTCGTCAAAAGTTTAAAGAAATAGGTATACTAACAGTAGCCTGTCAATATATATATAACTGTATAATATATGTAAGACAAAATATTAATTTGTACAAACGAAAAGGAGATCTAAACCCACGTCTTACTAGACACGGGCATAAGTTAGTTATTTCTGCATATCGTCTCCAAAGAGTAAAAAAATCTTTTGTAGGTTTGGGTGTACTCTTCTATAATAAGATCCCCAAGACTGTGATGGACCTGCCAATGCATAGCTTTAAGCAATGTGTTAAAAAACATTTACTTAGTCGAGGGTACTACAACATTGATGAGTTCCTTAATGATAAAAATGCTTGGAGGTCGTTGGATCAGCTTCCACCTTCACACAGGAAGTAAAACTATAACAAATGTAAACAGTAATTGTTATCAATTGTAAATTATAATACTGTATGACTTTTTCAAAAGAGCAACTGTTGAGTTTCTTGCCGGTATCTTCTCAGCAGGACCTGCCTTCCGAACCGGTGGTAGAATCTTTACAAATAGTCAACTGACGTGTCAAAAGTGCTTGTAAACTGAGCCTACTTGAAATAAATGATTTTTGATTTTGATTTTGATTTTTTGATTTTACAAACACAGTTTGCGACAGGGCCGTATTACGTCGTTCATGTTAATTGATCTATTGATTTAATTAATCTGAGACTCTTATATAGATCATTGATATCACTAAAAGAATTTTAAAATAAATAATTTAATTAATATTGTCACAGAAAAATGAGGATATCATGTTAGAGTCATCACTAGCTGTGGAATGAACATTCTCCATCATGTGCCTGCGACTGCTGTATTTACCGTTCTGAACTTCCGTAGCTTCCTCGAGAGCGGCTTGCAAACAGAATGTGACAACTACATGACATTGTTAAAGCTCCTCGGTCTAAACTTCTGTCTGGCTGCTCAGAGAATACTTTTCTGACAGGTTGTGGTCCAATGAGACAAACATACTAAATTACAATTGCTTCATTTCTTGTCGTCACTACAAAGACCTTTACAACCTTTGATCACAACCTGTCAGAAACACAAATTCTGAGAAGCCAGACTTAGCAAACAGTACACAAAAGCAAACATTGCCTTATGCAATTCCCAGGATTTCATTGCACAAATAATAATTAATTATCCTTCACCTTAATTTTTTATTCCTTACAAGTTAGCCTCCCACTATATTCTCACCTGAACTTGTGAACAAGTGTAAGTATCAACACAGGTGCAGTGACAGTTCACCGAAGCAGAGCAAAGCCACTGACAATGCTGGGCCGCTACTTTGTTGACTGACAAAACCAGAATAATTTTTATTGGCCTGCTCCAGTTGAACCCTAAATCACACCATCTGCAGCTGATGGCGTTATGAGCAGGTACGAGTGACCGAGCCAAAGTCATCCACATTAGTTGACATTAACATGCTCAGTACTTGTGTTACTGCAGTTTTAAGGGAATTATTCGTTAATGTATCAACAAAATATGTCAATGTTACCTTGTCATCTCCACGCACGCTGGAATAATTGCAAACTCCTGAAATCAAAAGTGATTGTTTAGAGAACAGATATTTTTTTTTTATATTCTTTACAAGTTAGCCCTTGACTACAATCTCACCTGATGGTAAGTGATGATGCAATCTAGGTTGGAAGCGGGCTAACTTGTTAGGAGGAGGATGAAAATCCAAACCCCTTTTAGGTTTCTCCACGACATCGTACCGGAACGGTAAATCACTTGGCGGTACGTCTTTGCCGGTAGGGTGGTAACTAACCACGGCCAAAGCCTCCCACCAGCCAAATATTTTAATATGTAGTACTATTAGGTATTTGTAGGAGGTTATGTCACTTTAGTACACCGATAGAGCCAATTTTACAATAGTATTAGCGATTGTTGAATAGTTAATTTAAAAGAAATCGCTTCAGAGCTTCAGCGCAATAAAGCTATTACTTACGAAATATTTGCAAAGCATCCCGTCTGGTCCGAGACTGGCTCTCGATGTAAACGTTTGCAATTGCTCGAAGCATATTTAATGCTAGATACTAGCAATAGACCAATTAAATAATTCCTAATCTAACTTAAATTACAACATCATTTTCTTATCACATTTCGTAGGGAAATAAATATCACAAATTTAAAATTGAAACTTTAATAAATTTAAAAGTCAGGAAAATGGAAATGTATATTTATAATCTGTGATGGAAATTCAGACAGAACCACAGACAGTACGACAGTACACAGAACAGACCTCAGATTTATAGATAACAAACACAGACCATGTATACATAGAGTCTTAGACCATTAATAACTGGACGTGGTTCGCTAACCGTTACCCCTCTGGCAAAGATCAAAAATCTATGATCTAATGCGTTTATAAAAATTGTTGCTACAGAATCGATGTTTCATTGTTGTAATCGTTTTCGTCGTGTAAGGAGCTCCCTAAAAATGCCGGTTTATGTAGTTAAATGGCATAAAAAACGGTCAAAAACTTGTAGTTTATGTTCTATGCCCAAAAGCCTTTGTACTAAAGTTTCGGTCTGTTTTAGAGTCGTCAGCTGCCATCTTCACTTATCGCCTCTTTTGAGCAGAGTTTGCCCTTCACCGACTATATCTTAGACCTAAGGACTACTTAGATGTGAAAGGTCATCACGAAACTTCGAAAACCGGTTGACGTACAAAGTCTAGTCTAGTCTACGTCAAGTCTATAAATAGTAGGTATCCGCTAACAACGGATTCCACGACAGAGCCGGATTAAAGAGGTCTAGAGGCTCTCGTAAGTTTGTATGAAAATCTTTCATTTTTTATGCTAGAAACTTGAGATTTAGCAGGCAGGTAGTTTATAGTTGGTAGACATCTGTTACAATCCAATTTTTGCGACAGGGCCGGATTAAGAAAGTCTAAAGGCTTTCGCAAGTTCATATGAAAGTCCTTACTTTTTAAGCTTAAGAGCCTTTAGACCTCTTTAATCCGGCCCTGTCGTGAAATGGGTTTGTAACAGACGTCTACCAACTTTAGACCACCTCCCTGCTAAATTTCAAGTTTGCATAATAAATGAAAGACTTTCATACAAACTTGTGAGACCCTCTAGACCTCTTTAATCCGGCCCTAACGAAAATCCATTATTAGCAGATACCTACTAACTTATGACTACCACCCTGCCAAATTTCAAGTTTCTAGCATAAAAAATGAAAGATTTCATCAAAAAGAATTTTTCAATTCTAAACATTAGTTCGTCGGTAGGTAAGTCAGAAGTACGAAATTGCCTATAACGGGCGAGCAAATATTGTATGATGACGTCACGGCGTTAAACGCGAGCCTGATCATCGCGCGCTCACTTTAAAATTCTTTATCTCGGGAATTAATTAACGTATCAAAATAATTCTTTCACGAGTATTTTTTGTTTTCAACGGAGAATACAGAAAGCCAACATTTAAAAATAGTGAACATTAACCATTGTTCTTAGACCATTATTAAGACATTGCTCTTAGATACATAGAATATAGGTGTCAAAGACATTGCTCAACAGAGTCGTGTACCCTCTACTACCAAGATCAATGGCACAGACTGAAGCTGAAAAAAAATACATTTTAATGTCATCTGTGGCGAACTGTCAAAGTGTCAAGTGCCAATGTCAAGTGAACTGTCACAAAAATCTTTTTCGTTGTGAAGAAAAAATTGAGAAAAATATATTTTAAAATTGCAACTTGTTATCTGCACGTAACAATAACAGCTATTGGTAACTTCATAATCTTATCAAATCTAACAACACTACATCGCGAACGAGTCGTCTCTTCTCAGGAGTCCATATTTGTTCATCAAAATTCCTCCAGCTGCGGTGAACGAAGGTTCTTCTCTCCGCACTGCTAATTGGTGAGTCAGTCAGTTATACAAGAGTGGCTCGGACTGCGACACGACCCTGTTACCTACTGCCGGACACTGGGTTTAGAATATCTCCTTTCTCCAGGGCATTTCCCTCTCTTGGCCAACTAGCTATGTGTGGCTCCTTCGGTTTCGGCTTCTGGATCTCTCTCCGGCCGAGTTCGCTCCAGAGGCTCAGCGAGCCGCCTTGTTGCCGGATGAAACCGTATTGTTAGTTCAACTACCTCATATATCAGACGAGAGATATCCACACTCAGACCTTGGGAAAAGTAACAGACATATTATGTGCAGAACTCCTAATTAGTCAACACTTTGCCCATTTTGAATAGTAGGGTACTAATTTTAGGTAATTTTAGGGTCCTTAAGTTTTCTTCTTTTGTTTCCTTTATCTAAAAATTATGTTATCTGTTATTGTATGCTTTTGTTTGAAGTTTTCTGATGTGTGCAAGTTCTGTACTTTTGTGACAACAGTAAGAGATTGTGCAATTACTACTAATCATACATTCTTTTATTATCAACCCTTATTCGGCTCACTGCTGAGCTTGAGTCTCTTCTCAGAATGAGAGGGGTTAGGCCAATTTATCCACCACGTTGGCCCATGCATTTGGCAAACTTCACACACAATCAGAGGCAGATGTCATATCCACTCCACTATCACGGCTCTCACATTACTTTTGTTAATCTATGTACTTTAATGGCTAAATCTAAAACAGCAGTAATACCATGGTTAATCCATTGTAATATTACATTACATACTTAATATTATAAATGTGAAAGTGTGTGTGTCTGTCTGTTTGTCTGTCTGTCTTTCACAGCAAAACAGAGCGACAAGTTGACTTTTATTCAATCTAGTAGAATGATAATTAACTATTTAAGACAATTAAGGGGGGTGTAGATAGGTATGGAGCATTTTCAAGATAGAAAGCTAACAATTGGTATGCAGACTCTTACAGAAGCTTGACCGGGTCTACTAGTATATTAGTATATTAGTTAATATTAACAAATTATTGTACATATCTTCAATTTGACTATTGATGACAATAGAGCCAAATGTTACTTACTCGTACCAAACTGAGAAATGTGTAGTGACTTTTCTTTTATATACCATATTGTACAGATTCTACCACTGCTCACTACTACAGCTCCTCCAGTCCCATTCTACCACTGCTCACTACTACAGCTCCTCCAGTCCCATTCTACCACTGCTCACTACTACAGCTCCTCCAGTCCCATTCTACCACTGCTCACTACTACAGCTCCTCCAGTCACATTCTACCACTGCTCACTGCTCACTACTACAGCTCCTCCAGTCCCATTCTACCACTGCTCACTGCTACAGCTCCTCCAGTCCCATTCTACCACTGCTCACTGCTCACTGCTACAGCTCCTCCAGTCCCATTCTACCACTGCTCACTACTACAGCTCCTCCAGTCCCATTCTACCACTGCTCACTGCTCACTACTACAGCTCCTCCAGTCCCATTCTACCACTGCTCACTGCTACAGCTCCTCCAGTCCCATTCTACCACTGAACAGTGAGTTAGGTTAGACATTCTATCTAACGTGTCGGTACACGCAGGTGGTCGGAGATGCTGGCCGCGTGCGAGGCGGGCGAGGTGTTCGCGCTGCTGGAGGCGCGCGACGCGCCCCAGCACTGCGCCGCGCTGTTCGCCGCCGTGCGCGAGCCGTGGCTCGTGCGCGCGCTGCTGCTGTACCACGCGCGCACCGGCTCGGCGCGCGCGCTCGAGCTGCTGGCGCGCGCGCCCGAGCCGCACGCGCGCCACCTGCTGGACGCGCTGCACGAGCAGCTGCGCGCCGAGCGCCCGGCGCGCGCGCAGGCGCTGGCCGCGCTCGCGCCGCTCGTGGCGCGTCGCCCCGCCTGGCTGCGCCGCCTGCCCGCGCACCCGCTGGCGCGCGAGCTCCTGCGCGCCGCGCCGCGCGAGCGCGAGCCGCTGCCGGCGCTGCATGCGCTGCTGGCGCTGGCCGCGCTGCTGCCCGCCGAGCCCGCGCTGGCCGCTCCGCACTGGCCCGAGCTGGCCGACGCGCTGCTGCGCCCCGCCGCGCTGGCGCCCGCGCCGCCGCCCGCGCGCGACCACCTGCGCCTGGCGCAGCTGGCGCTGTTCCACGCGCTGTACGCCGCGCAGCCCGCCGCGCTGCTGGACGCGCTGCGCGCCGAGGCCGGCGCCTCGCCCGCCGCGCGCGCCGCCTGGGACGCGCTGGCGCCGCTGCTGGCGCGCGTGCGCCTGCACCCCGCGCTCGTGGCGCCGCGCGAGGACGAGGAGGAGGCCGCGCCCGCGCGCGCCGAGCCGCCGCCCGCCGCCGCGCCGCCCGCGCCCGCCGCGCCGCCGCCGGGCTCGGGCGCCGCCGCCGCGCGCGCCGCCGCCGCGCTGCGGCCGGGCGTGGAGCCGTGGTTCGCGCTGGGCGAGCGCTGCGGCGCCGACTCCGCGCCCGCCACGCCGCTGCCGGCCGAGGCGGACGCCGCCGAGCCGCCCGAGGCCGCGGTGGAGGCCACGCCCGAGAACACGCCGGCCAAGGAGCCGCGCGCCGCGTTCCGCTACCCCGAGTCGGGCGCGGCGCGCGCGCTGCTGCCGCGCAAGGAGGCGTCGCCGCCCGCCGACGCGTACGCGGCGCGGCTGGCGCGCGTGGCGCTGGAGCGGCGCGCCGCCGCGTCGCCCGTGGCCATGAGCGGTGCGCCGGCGGCGGGGCTGGCGCGGCCCGAGCCGCTGGCGCCCGAGGACCGCGAGGTGCGCGAGCTGACGCGCGCGGCGGCGGACGCGGCGCCGGCCGAGCGCGCGCCGCGGCTGCGCGACCCGCGCGCGCGCGCCCCGGGCCCGGCGCCGCCTCAGGCCGCGCGCGCGCCGCGCCGCGCCGCCTCGTGCCCGCCGCGGGCGCCGGGCGCGCGCTCGGTGGCGGTGCAGACGCTGGACGCGTGGCCGGAGCCCTACGAGTTCGTGCTGGCGGACCTGTACCGCGCGCTGCCGGACGAGAAGTGCATGCAGGTGAGCGCTCTCGCTATTGGAATCACCGATGACAATGAAACTGTCATTGTTGGTGCGCAAATTCATTTGAAACTTCGTTACATTAGATTTTTTTTTTGTGTTAATAAGCCCATTTATCGAGGAAGGCTACATAACATCACGCTACGACCAAAACACCGATCAAAAATGTGGCCAAAATGGGGAAAATAATGTTCGATCTCTCGGCTAGTCTTCCTAATATACAAATGCGAAAGGTCATTCTTACGAAATTTTGAAAACCGCTTGACATACAAAGATGAAATTTGGCAGGGAGGTAGTTAATCCGGTCCTGTCGTAAAATAGGTTTGTAACTGACCTCTACCAACTATAAACCACCTTCCTGCTAAATTTCAAATTTGTAGCATAATAAATGAAAAACTTTCATCCAAACTTGTGAGAGCCTCTAGACCTCTTTAATCCGGCCCTATCGAAAATCCATTATTAGCAGATACCTACTAACTATAGACTACCTCCCTGCCAAATTTCATCTTTGTACGTCAAGCGTTATAGCATATAATTTGTGTTATTTAGTTTAATTCTTGTTTTGTTGTTATTGTTAATTATAGTTATCTGTTGTTCGTTTAGTGTTTTAATTTTAAACTTTTATATTGTATTTTGTTTTCAATACTTATTCCAAACGTATAGTTGATATAAAGAACCAGCCAAGTGCGTGTCGGGCTGGCAGAGAGCGGGCATACTTCAAAAATTAGCACTTTATACCTTAATTTTTTATTTTTAACAAATGGAGACCTACATCGAAAAATGGTATTTTAACAAACTCGTCAAGTTTACATAAATACTTCTAACAATTACCCACAGTTTGAGAAAACGAGTAAACAAAATCACACCCACTTTGATGTTCCCCTCCCACCTACATGCAGCGCTACAACAGAGTTACTACCAAATATATGTTGAACTCGTGAAGGTTGAATTCCGCCTGCAGGTAGTGGAGATGTTTTAAAGAGAATACGTATGCACTTTGACAAGGTTTTATTGCGACTGATTTAATACTTATTGGCTGTTTTACTAATGATAGATGTGCGTGTGTGCGTTGTGTATGCATATTAAACGAATGTTTGTTGTGTGATAGCTTGCAATATGAATGTTGTGTATGTAACGTTTTGTATACGGCGTATGACTGTGTTTTGAGTTATGTATTTAGCTTATTAATCTAAACAAAAATATTTGTCAAGATTTTATTTTTCGTCTTTATTCGCGTTCTAAATTTTCATAGTCAAGCTACGTTTTTCTCATATAAGTAATATTCTCTGAGTTACGGATAGAGGGACAGACGGACATGGGTATGGGTATCTTCAAGTCGAGAGTGAATAGGCATCTTCTAGGCAAGCATTCCAGCACAGGCTCCACAGGCTGCATCATCGCTTGCCGTGGCGTGATTGCAGCTAAGCGCTTGCTTTTGAAAACTGACCTGTGGACTTATTTTGGTGTTTATTATCAACCCGTCAAAATTAAAAAACAAGTACTATGATACAAAATACAAATGTCATCCGGTGCTTACGGTGCATATCATATAGTATGTACACTTTGTTGTCCACTTCAATAGGTTAATAATAATAATAAAGACCAACATAGTGTATAGGCCAGCTGAAATTGAACCTAATTATATAATTTTCGGGCTTATTTGTTTTTTATAAATAAATAAATAAATAAATGAATTTTTATTTCAGTTCAAGAACCATATAAATAATAATCTAGAAGAGTTAGTAAGATTAATAACAATTTTTTACCTTAAACTATGTTAGTATTGTTAGTGAACCTAAAAATTAAAATTAAAATTAAAAATAAAAGTAACATCTATCTATGTAACATCTATCTACAAAAACGGCCTGTAGCCATAGCTATCCATCGTGCCACTATTGGGCAGCTCAACCTCTCCAATATTGAGCCCAGGATGCTGTTGTGGCCATCGCGAAGACGTTGTAGGAGTGAAGCTGCCTTTTTGCGCATGATAGCATGGAAACCATCAGTGCGAGCATCGAAGAACATGCCACTTGCACTACAATACCTTGGCAACCCCAACAACATCCTAAACCCATTATTGTATTGAACTCTAAGGGTATTTAGTGATCTAAGTGAATATGTCACCCACAAACCACTCGAGTAGAACGATTGACAGTAGGCTTTGAAAAGCGTTATTTTAACTTCTTTGGTACATCGAGCAAATCTGCGGGCAAGCATATTACACCTAACTGACAAAGCCCTTCGTTCTCTTTCTATGTCATCATCATCCCTTAAGTTCTCTTTTATGACGTGTCCTAAATACCTGAATTGCTTCACGACCCTAAGCTTCACACCTCCTAAGCATACCGGCGGCACATACTTTGGCCGATAGCTACCCGCTTTGAAAACCAGGAGCTCGCTTTTTTTGGCATTATATAGTAGGCCATGTGATCTGGCATAAACCTCACAGATATTCAGGAGACGTCGTATGGAACCAATCGTAGGGCCCAGCAACACCATATCATCGGCATAACTAATATTATTGAAACATGTATCCCCAACAAAGCATCCTACATGCGTGCTGCTAAGCCTCACAATCAGCTCATTAATATACAAATTGAATAACAGAGGAGAGGATAAGCCACCTTGCCTTACACCACATTCTAATGTGTATTCATCAGAGAGAGTACCGGCCCATCGCACCTGATTTTTCTGGTTTTTATACCAAAACTTTAAGATTTGAATTAAGGGCGCATCTACACCCTCCTTTTGCAGTTTCTCCCATAACAAGTTATATGACACGAGATCAAAGGCCTTTGATAAGTCTAAAAAACATCCATAAATAGTAGTTTTCCTATCTTTATAGTACCTTACAGCATGCTTAAGGCACAAAATGGCACTCTCCGTCGAGACTCTAGGTCTAAAACCAAATTGGGCCTCATGAATTTTCACCTGCTGAACTAGGCGTGCATTAATCATGCTGTCCAGCACCTTAGCCGCTATGGTTGCAAGTGAGATAGGCCGGTAATTCGTTCTGTCTGACGCATCACCTGTCTTATTTTTTATAATTGGTACAACAATAGTTCGCATCAAAGACTCCGGTAGGTGACTATGGTTCAGACACTTGGTGTAAAACAGAGAAAGCACTTTGGGCAAGTTTTCACCTGCATATTTCAGGTGTTCTATGCTGAGCCCATCGTGACCAGGGCTCTTACCCCTCTGCATTTTCTTAATAGTATTTTCGACATCTATTTCTGAAAAGGTAGATAGCTGCTCTGTCACCATCGGCTCAGCGCTGTCATCCGCAAACACAGACTGCCCTAATAAGGACCTCACTTGAAAATTATCCTTAAATAGGTTAGCAATAGGCTTGCTACCGTGGATTCCACCAATGCTCACAGGTTGGCCAGGTTTTACATTTAATTTGTTTGTGTTTTTCCAGAAACATTTAAAGTTTTTTGCTTTATGGTCAGAAGCAAGCAAATCCATCTTAATTTGTTCTTGTCTATCTTGGCACCATTTTAGTTTGGCTTTAAACTCCTTTCTACTTTCATTCATATTGTTATAAATAATCCCATACTTTGGCTTTCCATATAACACCCAATTTTGAAAATTAATTCTAGCCAACCTATGAGCATTGGCAACATATTTATTCCACCCTGTAATATAACCACCCCTTCTGGGGCATTTATACTTACAAGATGAAGTAGGTGCCGATGATAAAATGTTAATTAAATTCCGATAAAGTTCATCCAACATTAACCTATGTATTTTATTATGGCAGTTATTAGCGCCACACTCCATCAAATCTTGCGGCACTATCAACTTTGAAATTTCAGACTGACAAATGTTGTGGTAATTACTAATTTGTTGTGGTTCTCTTTCTCCCCATACAATACCAGTTTTTGAAATATCAAAGTCAGTTGCTACCATTTTTACTTTGGGTGTGAGTTGCCCCAAGTTGCACTTAATTACAAGAGGGAAATGATCAGACCAGTGCACATCATATTTAACTGACACATCCATTACTGTTTTACAAGCCGATTCTGTAACAATGCAGTGGTCTAACCATCTCTTACTCCCATGCGCATCACTAATGTATGTATATGTACCAGAGTCAATCCCCAACATGTCAATGTCCACCACAGACCACTTTTGATCTTGACAAAAATTATCCATTTCATTATAAAATAGTTCATTCGGATGCGCATTAAAATCCCCTAATAAATAACAGGCTTCCACTCCTAAGTTCTCCTCCATCTCAATAACTGACCTAACTTCACTGAGGCATTCCGTAAAAGTAGGTAAATTATCATATGCATCATATGGCATATATACACTAAAGATTAAAAACGATCTGTCACTTACTGCTATTTTAATGGCAGCCACACGGACGTTATCACATTTAATTACAGACACAGAACTAAATACACTTTTCCTCCAAAGTAACGCTACGCCACCATACGGCCTGCCGCGTAACAATCCTACTGACGTGTCGACTGCAGACTTGCCGGTGTATCCAAAATTGTCATCAATTGTGGCCAGGAGTGGCAAGTCATGCGGCAAGAGCCATGTCTCCTGCAGGGCTATTATATCCGCCAAACGACACAGCTCTCGTATCTTGTCGATTGACCTCTTTAGGGATTTACAGTTAAAAGTTATAAATGTGTTATTCACTGAATCCATAATAACTAGGGCTTCTCATATTCTTCACCACTTTTTCTTTTGTCTCTTATATGGACGAAACGTCTAAATGAGACGCCCTCCGGCCACAATGAGTCATCCAGAAAAGTCGTAACTTTATTTTTTGACACAAACACCTTAAATGCGTTATAGCATTTATCCACTTTCATTGAAATTTTTTCTAAGGTGACATTTTCACCTGTCTTCATTAAAACATAGTCCGTAATATCCTTTTCTGAGGAGTCCTTATGAACATTAGAGATAAATAGTGGTATTTTAATATCAGCCGACCTGAAATTGCCGCTCGAGCCACTGTTAGCTTTTCCTAGTGTGCCTATGAAACGATTTCTATATTTTTTTTTCTGGACAATTTGCCATTCTTCGCTACATTTTTCATCTTTCCACTCTCCTTGTAATTTTAAAACTTCTGCCATACTCAATACCTTCTGGGTTGATGAGAATTCAGACGGCGAATTACTTTGTTCCTTGCTTTTTATGCCGTTATTTATTATTAACTTTGGTAAGTTACGATGACGCTTGCGATTCCCTCGCTGAGAGAGCGGGACAGATGCATTGTCAGGAACACCGAGTCGTGCGTTAGAAAGCGATGGCGCACTATGTTCACTTGCGGCGACTGCTGAATCATGCTGTAAACATTCTCGCTCACCTGTAATTAATTCCGATACATGACATGTACTTTTGTTTGTTTTTTCTAAATCATTCCTTAACTCAAGTAACTGCTGTTTAGAGACATAATTATCTTTAACATTATTTAATTCCGATCTTAACTGCACAAGATTCTTCATTAAAGTGCTTACATCAATATGATCGAATGTCACTGGCGGTAACTTATTAAGATTTCGTGCCACAAAAGTAGGCAAGGAATCGGGGTCAAGGTCCTTAAACATTCCAATGATTTCTTCAATATCCTTCTGTGGTTTACCAGATTTTTTTCTTGAGATTCTTTTGTTATTTGAACAGGCTTGAAAAAACATCATTTTCGAGGAGAAAATATCTTCTTCAGAGAACGCTGATGTACATATCTGCACTAAACTTAGAGAATCCATCACATCCATTTTATTTTGGATGAACGCTAACATTTCATCAATTATAATATTGCAATTTGTGCAACTACTACACATTTTAACACTTGGCGAGGCCATTGCGCGCGTAAGGTCACAGCACTTACGACCGTCCGTCACCGCGTGACAGATGACACTGACTTTTTATGGTTTAGTAGATATAGTATTGGACTAAACTCAACATTTGTTTTGATGAACATGTTTTTTATACTGGTGATAATATGCCATTAGTTATATTTATAAATATTAAGATAATTTTAGATTCATATTCTAAAATTTTATATTTCTGAGGTTTTCGGGAAATCTTCAAGTAGGGAGCTAACTTCTGTATTTTTTTAAAAATTTTAGGTTTGGTAGTTTCAGGGAAAAGGGAGATGGGTCTATTTTCTTGAATATCTAGAAAACCTTAGATTAATAAACATACACCAGATGGTACGTTCAGCCGTCGCTATACAGCGAGGACTGTGTCCAAACATTGTGACATCAACCCGCACCCACCGCACTTCCCACCCGCGTAATGTTGCGAGTTCATTGCGCTGTAAAATTTTCCTATTTTTTTGGTAAAATTTTAGATCGTTAGAAGCAAAGTAATAAATGTACAGTTTATCATGTTAATTTATGTGGTAAATAAAAATAATGAAATGTAAATAAAAATCAGTATCAAGTTTAAAATTATTTATTTGACAAAAGTTAAAACTACCACTAGAAAACAGTTCCTACTCTAGAGTAGAGAGAGAGAAGAGTCAGCAAGAAAATTAGCACTTGCTTGGAAAATTAATGTAATTATTATTTATCTACACCATAATCTCAATATTATAATGATAACCCCATAATTTTACTGGCCAAATTTAAAAAATGGGCGCAATTTTGATTTTATTTATTATTGGTCCAATTTCGAAAAAAATAGATATTTTAGCATCGCTTGAATCATAAAAATAAAATAACTTAAAGTAAAGCTTTAATAATTAAGAGTCATTTTGATTGTTAATTACTGGACCGATTAAAAATAATAATTATTATCTTCGACAGGTATATTGTAGCCAATAGACCCGATATAGTGCTAGTCGATAGGTCAGTTGATAATATTACCGTTCCACATGACGATAATCTGGTTAAGGCTAAAAAGGAAAAAGTATCAAAATACTTGGACCTCATGAGATTACAGCCACACCATCAAACATGAACAACGAACTTATTATAATATAGCACGCTACTGGTACTTTAGGTAGGTAGGGTAGGGGTAGAGTAGAGGTAGGGTAGGGGTAGGAGTAGGGTAGTGTAAGGTAGGGATAGGGAAGAAGTGCAAATAAATAAATTAATAAGTCAAAGCGAAGATTGAGCGGGTCCGCTACTTTATTATTATATTTTAAGAATATTTTAATGTGCTCCTTGCATAAGAAATGTGATCCCATCCAGTTTCTTTTTTTATCAACGGCATTTTAACACGAAAGAATAGCACAAGACGGCATAATTAAATAAAATTTGTCACCTGTACTGTATAGCCTCAACTGAGTGACCAATCGCTTGGTAGTGTACTTGTGCATACGAAGTGTAGTATAAATGGCTTCACTTGTTTGCGCGATCACCCCTTTTGGTCTTTTACTGTATTCTGAGTAGAAAACTATTTATTTCATAATTACAAAATAAATATCCTCATACCAAGCTCGTTTGTTGGATGTGTCACGCGATGTAGTTTAAAAAAGTAATTTTTTTTTATTTTCCATCTTCCTCCTCCGAAATGACCTTCATATTCAAAAATTTCATATTTCTGAGGTTTTCCGGAAATCTTCAAGTAGAGAGCTAACTTCTTTTTTTTTTCAAAATTTTAGGTCTAGTAGTTTTGAAGAAAGGGCAATGGTCATGGTATTTTCTTGAATATCTTGAAAATTTCTCTCTTATTTATTTTCCGTCTTGCCCCCCAAAAGTGACCTTTATATTCAAAAATTTCAGAGTTTCAAAATTTTCCAGAAATCTTTAATTAAAACATTGTCAATTGTCGTATTTATATAAATAATTGTCGTATTTGTTTAAATAACTTGATAGGTTTTTTTTTTTAATTCCAAAAAAAATATTTTTAAAATTCTCATAAAATAAGACCTTTTATTTGATGTCTGACACGATGAAATTTGTAAAAAAAAATTTTCAGCTTATAAATATATATCGAATATTCAAATTTTATCTATTCGCAATATATCCCTGTATTTGGGTCACACCAATTTATATGTGTACCAAATTTCAACTGGATTGGTGCGGTACATTCGGAGAAAATAGATGAAAATAAGGGTTCCGTTTTTGTACTACGTACGTTCGGAACCCTAAAAATGAGATATATTTTTTTCAATGTACTAAAACAATAATGAACAGTATGAGACCCTTGAGAGGTGTAAACGTGACGATCTGGTGGCGCAGACGGACTCGGACGAGGAGTGGGGCGAGGAGCCCGCGCCCTGCCGCCGCCTCGACGCGTACCTGGCGCGCCTGTACGCGGGCGGCGACGGCGCCGCGGCGCCCGGCGAGCTGGCCGAGCAGCTGGCGCTGCTGCACGCGCAGCTGCTGTACGAGCGCTGGCGGCGCGAGGCGCAGGCCGAGCGCGCGCGCCGCCTGCTAGGCCGCGTGCGCCAGGCGCGCGGCGCCGAGCTGCAGAACGCGGCGCTGCGCGAGCGCCTGCGCGCCGCCGCCGCCGAGCGCGACGAGCTGCTGCGCCGCCTGGCGCGCCCGCCGCCGCCCGCGCCCGCCGCCGCCGAGCGCGAGCGGCGCCTGGAGGCGGCGCTGGCCGACGAGAGCGCGGCGCGCCTGCGCGCGGAGGCGGCGCTGCGCGAGGCGGAGGCGGCGCGCGCGGCCGACGCGGCCGAGCTGCGGCGCTCGCGCGGCGAGTCGTTCGAGGCGGCGCGGCACGTGGAGGCGCTAGCGCGCGCGGCGCTGGCGGCCGAGCGGCGCGCCGAGCACGTGCGGCGGCTGCGGCGCGAGCTGCTGGTGCTGGCGGAGCGCGAGGCGCGGCTGGGCGGCGCGCTGCGGGCGGGCGCGGGCGCGGCGGCGGGCGCGGGCGCTGCGGCGGCGCGCGCGGCGGGCGAGGAGCGCGCGCTGCGGGCGGCCCTGGCGCGCGCGGAGGCGGAGGCGGAGGCGGCGGGCGCGCGCGCGGAGGCGGCGGGCGCGCGCGCGCACGAGCTGGAGGCGGCGCTGGCGGCGCGCGAGGCGGCGGTGGCCGAGCTGCGGCGCGGCGCGCGGCTGGCGGCGGAGGAGGCGGGCGCGAGGCAGCGCGCGCTGCGGGAGCGCTGCGGCGCGCTGGCGCGGGCGGTGCGCGCGGGCGAGGCGCGGCGGCTGGAGCGGCTGGCGGCGGCCGAGGAGGCGGCGGAGCGCCGCTAGCGGGGCGCAGCTCGACGCGCCACATGAATCGCTCTAAAATATATATTTTGGACAGAATGCGCCAGTACGCGTGAGGCGGGCCCGGCGGCGCCCCGCGGCGGCAGGGCTCGGGGAGTCCATATATTGTATCTACAGATTATGCATATTATATAGATTTTTCGCAATCATTGTTTTCATTCGAGCTGCGCCGCCAGTTCCCGCGGATGCTGCCGGTGCTAGTGTCGGCGATGTCTCGAGCCGCAGCGTTATTTACTCGCTGCAAACCAAAGCTGGTCCCACATACAAGGTGTCGGGATACCCCATCAAACCGTCAACCAGGAGTTGCCTATAAAACAATACGAGCTTCCGTCAGAATCCTGAGAGAGATTTGGGGATTCATTCTGAACCAAATTTAAAAATCCTTTTTCACTACTCTTGCTCAAAAACATTGTCATATTACCATCCCACAGCGGGGCTAAACAAGCATTTTTGCCTCTAGGGGCTAAAGTAATTTTCGCGTTAACGCTAAATGCGTTATTTTTTTTATTTATTTTTTATTGAGTTGCGAAAAGAGCGAGATTTGAAGACATGGAACATCCTGTACGGTGTAATACCTTTGCCTTATTCTCATGTGAAAGAAAAATAAAACTAAAAAGCGAGAATTTAAAAACAATTAGCGTGAATAATACACACTTGATTTTTTTAAGAACTTTATTGTACGTTTGTGACCGTAACTTACATTTCAACATTAATTGTTATTGTTGTCTTCATCTAGTGAAAATGGTGATCCTAATTTGCAGATGGATGAAACTTTCAATCTGTTACCATCAAAGTCGATACACATTTACTTAAATACCTACCTAGGTAAAGTGGAGAAAACAACAACGAATGGATTCACTTACGAAAGGAGTTTTTTAAACTATTATCTCCCACGTTTACCTCAAATACTCATTATTCCTCTTCACAGTTGTCGGAAAATTATATGGGTGTCTAGTGTGTTCGTAAACTTTTCCATTTAGTACTTTTAAGCACTACAAATTACAATTTCATGAAGGTTTAAATTCGATCTGATGATGGAGCCATAAAACAGACGAGGGAACTCCTCGGCGATTTACAGCAGTTACCTTGTGTTTGGGCTTGATTAATTTGTATTAATGAGAACTCCATATATATAGGTTGTGACTGTCATTTAGGGGTTTGGTGATTAAGACCAAGGTCAATTAAGGGAACCCCTTAACGGTTTACGGTAGCTACCGTAAACCGTTGTGCTTGGGCTTGATTAATTTGTATTGCTGAGAATTTTGTACCAAGATGGGTTGCGACTGTCATTAGGGGTCTGATGTATTCGTTTCAGATGAAATTTTACACTAAAAATGGAAAAATAATAAAAATTTTAATAAAAAAATACAACCGACTTCAAAACCTAAAAACGTACCCACTAAACTAAAAAGCGAAAAATAACATCATAATAATATGTTCTACCTGCTGATCAGTATGAAGGCGGTGCTTAGCCGGTGTTGTCTTAATTTAAGCCATTTCTGACAGAACCACATGAAACAACAGTGCAGTGCTTTTTAGTTTAGTGGGTACGTTTTTAGGTTTTGAAGTCTGTTGTATTTTTTTATTAAAATTTTTATTATATTTTCTCGCAATCGTAGTGAAAAGCAGAGTGTAACACGTGGGGCTAAACCCATTATAAACTCGGTTTCTATTTAGGCGGCCCTCGCCTTCGTCTCAGGCCCTAAAAATACCTCGTATATAATGGGTCTTTTTAGCCCCTTGTATAACAATCTACTATTAACACTGTTGTATTGTGAGTATCAAAGGCAATGTTTGATCCCCGTATTCTCATGGTAACGAGAACTAAGCCGGGGAGACCGCGAGGCGACGATGGCTAGTCTATACTTACAATGTCGTAAAGAGATAAAATTTGTGAGATAGTAGGGGGGTAATCTCTAGATCTATTGCACCGATTTCAAAAATTCTTTTACTACTAGAAAGTGTGCTAGGCTGTATTTAGTCCCCGTATTTTCACGAGAAATCGGGTTCACAAGTATAAATGAAGGATATTAAGATATAGAATTGACCACGACCTACTACTAATCAAACTTTCTATGGCCGGAATAAGAGGTGACTTGTTTCGATGGTTCTCTTCTTATGTAAAAAATAGATGTCAAGCTGTGGTTCTCAATGGTTACACGTCGCATTGGAGTAATGTACCATCCGGTGTCCCACAAGGTTCTTTGCTGGGGCCCCTATTATTTATTATTTTTATTCATGACATTGATGCTTGCTTTCAAAATTCAGAATTTTTGCTCTTTGCTGATGACATGAAGATTTTCAGGGCAGTGAACAATCTTAATGACCAAATGCTTTTGCAGGATGATCTATTTAGACTTGATCGCTACTGTAATATATCTCAACGTATCTAAATGTTGTACAATTAGTTTTACACGAAAACGTAACGTTTTTCAATCTAATTATAAAATTAAAGATCATGTGCTAGACAAGGTTTCTGAAGTACGCGATTTAGGTGTTATAATCCGCAAACTTTTATTCAGTGAACATTTAAATCAAATTGTTAAAAAAGCTTCAAAAATGTTAGGGTACCTATTCCGATCATCAAAAGATTTCACTCAATTAAAAACAATTAAAATACTTTACGGTGCTTTAGTTAGCAGCAATCTTGAATATTATGCATCTCAAGTATGGAACCCTCAATACGATGTGTATATTCAACGTATTGAACGAATCCAGAAAAAAATTATACGATTTCTTAAATATCGATTTAAACTGCCACCTACCATGAGCTATGAATCAGCGTGTGCTCGAATGCACCTACTTCCACTATCTATAAGAAGGAATATTTATGACATCACCTACTTACTTAATATTGTAAATAATTCGGTTGACTGTGGCCTGCTCCTCAGTAAATTATATTTCAGAGTCCCAATCAATACTCATCCTCGATCACATTCAATTTTGTGTAAGGCGTCTGCGCATACTAAATTTAGAAACAATTCTTATATATCTCGGTCATGTCTTTCTTTTAATAAATTGAGATTGACTGACCAGGAAATTGACCTCTTCTGTACCTCGGCTACCACTGCCCGTAAGTCACTGGCCACACAGTACTTTAACTTGTTTATGTTAAGCTAGCTTGTTTACTTATCAATTTAGTTTTGTTGTTTTTGTTTTCTCTTTCGACTTTTCTATTAATTTATCTCTATTATTATTATTATCTCTTTTTTATATTGGATTATGTTTTATTGAAGTATGTTTTCCTTGCGAGCTTGCTATCTAATATGAAAATTTATTTGCGAAAACTTGTAATTGGCTATAATCTGTTTTCTATGTTGTCATTTTATTACCTTTGTATTTAGCTGTAAGTTTTCCTTTCTAAATAAATAAAAATAAAATAACTCCAAAAAATTAATAATTAAAAAATTTAGATCGCACAAAATATATTTAGTAACATTTTTCTATATGTATACTGTTAAAAACACATTTTCAAAGTTGTGCGTCGATCCTGGTCACTATCATAACATCTGAAATTGATCCAGCATCAATTGGTCAAACATCGTAGTAAACCCACCAACCCGCATCGGAACCGCGTGGGGGGTCCATATCTCCTTTCCTACAACGATTCTCTCCTTGTTGTAGATTCTTTAAATAAGCTGCTAAATCGAAATCGGTTTTTGTGTCCATAGAGTTGAGAATCTAACACAGGTCTTCGAAAATTGTCCCTAGTTTTTACCTTTTTTTTTCTATAAAATAATGTCAAAATACTAAAATGTAACCCACTGCAGTTAGGTCAGAACAAATGTTTACGTGTCCACTACGTACTGGCCTTCATTAAGGTTCAAAAAGTTCTAATTCTTAACTTTAGAATCGTTAAGAATTTCATTACACTTTGATTCTTTGCGATGTTCATACTTAATGTTTTACTATTTTTCATTATGCCCATTGTAACAGTTTAGTAAAGACAGGCGGTCGCCCGCGACTTCGTCCGTCCGCCTCTTTAATCCAGCCTTTACAGTAGTATCGCTGTAAAATGGAGTAACTTCTCCCGTTACCCAACATTTTCCTTCACCGCTCTGCTCCTATAGATCGTAGCGTGATGAAAAGAATACTATAACCTGGCCAGGAGTATGAAGAATAATTGTACTAAGTTTCGTTAACATCCGTCGAGTAGTTTTGTTTCTATATCGAACATACAGACAAACAAAAATTTTACTTTTGGCATTTTTGACATCAGTTAAGTCAGATAGTTATCGATCACTTATCAGCCCCTGATAGTTATTTTGGAAATATATTTCATGTACCTACAGAATTGACCTCACTACAGATTTATTATAAGTGTAAATGAACAGTCGAACAGAGTGCCTAGTGGGAGTTTTCATTATTTTCATACTGTTACTATCGCGTAAACGTAAACGCACAGTTGTGTACTAGTGGCACTAGATGGCGCCGTTTCAATTCCTTAAAAATTCACGTTTACGGTAACGCGATCGTCACAGTATCAAACTGCCACTGGGGCTTGGGCCCTCTGTTCCGTTGCCTCGTCCGTGTGCAGCTCACACACACAGCTAGGTACACAATGCGGCGCATTTCAGTTTGAACAAAATGAATAGCCTACCGTTTTATTCACCCGCGGGCCTGTCGCACACCACGCTTTTTGAACGCGCCGCAGATCCGTGCGGCGATGGCGCGCTTGTGCTATGGAGCAGTTTATTGTCGTTTGTATCAATACACACGCGCGTTAGCATCGCGTTTGTATCATTACACACGCGCGTTAGCATCGCGTTTGTATCAATATACACGCGCGTTAGCATCGCGTTTGTATCAATATACACGCGCGTTAACATCGCGTTTGTATCAATACACACGCGCGTTAGCATCGCGTTTGTATCATTACACACGCGCGTTAGCATCGCGTTTGTATCAATATACACGCGCGTTAGCATCGCGTTTGTATCAATATACACGCGCGTTAGCATCGCGTTTGTATCAATACACACGCGCGTTAGCATCGCGTTTGTATCAATATACACGCGCGTTAGCATCGCGTTTGTATCGCTACAAACGGGCGTGGACGGCGCGTATAAAATACGTGGTGTGCACCGGCCCTAAGCTCATCTTTTCCGAAAACGTTAGGATTGTCTTCAAACACAAATTCCCCGCCGCCAGCCGCTGCTCCCCTTCACTTAATTTCCACTTCAATTGTATAGTGCAAATAACAAAACTGATGTGGGTAATTATACTTCAGTTTTTTTTACAAATTTTGATTGAAATTTCGATTAGGTAAAACTGAAAAAGTACAAAACTGAATTTAAACGAGTGGTTCGTTTGTTGTGGGATCGGGTGCACGGGGGATCAATAAGACTGCCGAGCAATTAGTATAGTTTTATAATCTATAATACAAATCCACATACACTAAAGTATATTTGGTACAAAATTCACAACATTAATATAACGTAGCATAAATAGTTAAAATAGTCAACAACTCTGTATTTACAATGTACACGTATACAACTAGTCAACAGTCACGGCAGCGGCTCCACGTAGTTCATGGGCACCAGCCCGCTGCGGCCGTCCAGCGAGCCGCGCAGCCAGCCCGGCTCGCCCGACGCGCTCACGTCGGTGATGATCTGGTTGGGCTCGAACGACAGCTCGCCCTCGCTCTCGCCCACGCAGGCGTAGAGCGTGCGCACGCGCGCGGCCGGCGGCGGCGGCGGCGGCGACGCGCTGGCGCTGGACGCCGAGCTGCTGGCGCCGCGCGCCAACTGCGCCAGCAGCTGCGCGTGCGGCGCCGCGTACGCCGCGCACGCCGCGCTCGTCGCGCTCGCACTGCACACAGACAACACAGTCACTACTTGCACGCATTACATGTTTTGAAGTGGATTAACTTGATTCGACGGACGCCTGTCCTGTGTTAGATTTATAACTCTATGGCCACAGAAGGACGGCGCGAGATGTGTCGATATGTCACGTTTAGGGCCCCGCTCACTTACAACTTTTAGTTGGCCGAGTATAGAACATGTATAGCGTTGTATGGCAGCCCACACATCTGTCCAACTAAATCGTCCGACCATAACACGCACAATTAAAAAGTCGTCCAACTATCGGCCAACTAAAAATTGTCAATGCGTGGCCACCCTTAGTACGAACAATGTGTTCAATTGTAAACAGATTTCACGTGTCGATGTGATAGTCTGCGGCTCTGTGTCTGCTAGAAACTAGACGATGGAGTTTTATTACTATATTTTTCAGATAGCATGGGTACAGTGACAGTTCGTTTCACTCTTAGCCGAAAGTTTGCCGCGATTCACGATAATAGTAAGTATTATGAACGTCATAAGGCAACTGTCACCGTACCCATGCTATTTGAAAAACACTTTATGAACCATACTTGTAAGTAATAGGTAATTTCAAAAAGGTCAACATCTCAAATAATGTAAAATTTACTGATAACACTCCTAAAATATAGGTAAGCAATCGTTCATTGGATTAGTAGTTCCTACACATATCTACTGTGTAAGTAGCAGGTAGACTGTTTTTTAACTTTCACAAAATATTCGTATCTAAACTTATGTGTTTTACACATATACACAAACATAATATTACCAATATCTATAAATTAACGCAAAAGTATAAACGACAAAAGTAAAGTAAAAAAAAAACTCTAGGTATCATAAAAATCTTCTTTTTGAATCTTTTTATATTCCTACTTTAGATAAAGATTATACCGTCAAGGTTGGGTATATACGTATTTAAAGTTTTATTGATGATATGAACCTATGAATCTTTACTTTGCACAAATCGCATCAAGTCAGCTGATCACAACACATCGAAACATCACGCGTCACTATTAACTAGCCGCACTGACAGTATCGCAGAATTCCTTACATCTAGACAACACAGGTACCCACCCCGCGATAACAAATCCAGACAGGCAGATGATCATGTCACCGGCTCATGGGGCACTGCACTACGCACAGGTATAAGGTATACAGTAAGTAACTACAATGAGTACTGCGACCGCTCTCGTCGGGCTCCGCGCGCGGACTGGCGCGGCGGGCGGCGCGCGCGGTATATATGCGGGCGGAGCACCTGCCCGCCGCCAGGTGCGCCGAGATGAGCGCGAGATGAACCCGCCGCCGCACGACAATAAACCTTTTTTTGCGACCGTCGCAATATTTTACCGAATGCCCGCTACTGCGGCCCATTGCTTGGTATTTGTTAGGAATAATACGGTAATCAGATCGGGCTAAACGTAAACGAATCTAGAGTTCATGTCGATTTGTTACTGCTATAGTGGATGACACGCCTGTTAGTAGAAAATTATTTAACGTAAATAAACGGATTAGCACTTCTTCAAATTCCAATAACCGTAGGATCGATTGCCGACAGTTCAGTAGTTAATTTATACGGATTCGCAACACAAGGTTCGAGACGGGGTTATACGAATTCATGAATTTATGAATGTTTTTATACAACTTTTTCTCAATTTTTATTCGCTATGTCTTTTAAATATGACCAACATTCATATTCCTTGAGAATCGAACCACCACCCTCGGTAATGAGTCCGACCGCTTTACCGTTGAGATATTGAGGCTTCATTTAGCAATGAATGATTCTACATTCTCGTGCCTCTAGAGTAGATACATCAAGTCATTGTTCTTTTAGCGATCGATCATTTTCCCCGCCGAGAGTCAATGACTAAGAAGTAAAACTGGTAGAAGGGCACAGAGCACTGGGCATGACAAGTGTACCGAACGGAGATCGAATCAACAGCCTCTCGGGTACAAATCCGCCCTCGTCACTGCGAAGCCACTGGAGCGATATGAGCGCTGCAGCCATTAAATACAGAACAGTACCCGCAACGTTAAGCTGAGCGGAGACGTTCATTTGTTCAGTTCTTTCTTTAACTGAGTCGAAAAAAAATAAGTCTCAATTCGATGCGTATGTTTTTTTTATTTTTGTTATGTTTGTTGCCGCATATCTACGTCATTATTTCGTCGATGTTATTTCGCTGTTTAGAGTAAAGCATCTTTAGTCGAGATTCCATTATTTTGTCAAACAGATTTTCTTTTTTATTTCGGATTACATTTATTGAAAATAATATACGTAAATAAAAAGTATCTTTCCCTGTGGCCTACTCTGAAGCCGTGCTAGGTGTGGAGGTGGCGCGGGGCGCGGGGCGCGGGGGGGGGAGAGACACAACATCTGCGGAGAGGCGGCGGCAGGTGCGCATTCCGCGCGCGCAGCTGCTGGCACCGCGGCGGTGCATCCTCGCGCGCCGGATCTGGGCCTCACACACACACACACAGTGGCGTGCACAGGTGGTGCACATGAGTAGGCACCGCACCCAATCTCTTCCTTAGGGTTTTGTGACTTTTGATGAGACAGACAGCCTACATAATCATCTCGTTCTTCCTCATTTTCTCTTGTCATATTTTGGGCATCAAGTTAATTTCTGTAGCGCACCTGTAGTCTACCCTTCGCGTGTATACGTATTTAGGTCATGGCCATAGTTATTGCATATTTTGTTTGAAGGTTTCTCCTTCTCCTATACAGGTTTGTAATGAGTCCTGAACTTCTGAGGGTAAGCATGGCACTTGTGACGAAGTGCACGCCACTGCTACAGTGACACTGACACTGACACTGTCAGACGGCTGATCAGTATTTACACTGTAACGATCAATGCCAATCAATCAATGTATCTATAAAACGAAAATGACTCAACGGTTCGATTTTTAAAAACTTAATATTTCTTTACTTGAGCCAGTATTCGATCCCAGATCTCGTGTTTTGTAACCGACCAAGTTAACCGCTGAGCCAACAGGGTACTTCATATTAAAAATAAATAATCAAGATAACTTCCTTCATAAACGTAAAGTATAAAAGTTTCGTAAAGGAATCATTTATTTGTCTGTTCAAAAGATTTTTTTCTTTACCGCGTGTTCGTGCACCGGCGCGACAGATGTTCGGCTCATTACCTGAACTACAAAAAAAATAGACAAGTTGAAGTCGGACTCTCCCGCAGGGTTCCGTACACATTTGTAAGTATTTTAAATGAGAACTTTATTTTTTTATTTAATTACAAATTGTATGCGAGTTAATGTATAGTATTTTAAATTATATAGTTCTAGGCCAAAGGAATGTATACCTACTTTTGAAATGGTTTTGTTTTCTAACGCTGTCCAGTTGTCGAAATATACGTTTGTTGTGACATTATAAGACGTAATTTAGAACAATGTTTTCTCACAGCTTCAATGGCTGGTATGCTGGAGAGTATATTGTGGTTTTCAGTTTATTTATTTATTTTTATTCTATTTGATACACCTACAGCTAGTACACAGTACATGTTAAAACAAAAAAAAAACAAGTTCAACGCAATACCTTCACGCTTTCCCGACATAAATAATTTCAACAAAGTCATACCAACAACTATAACGATGGGTTCAGGTTTTTCTTTTTGAGATACGGAACCCTAAACAATGTCGAAGAATTTTCAATCGTAGTTGTTTTTTTTTCCTTTTTTATAAACGCACATAAGTGTTGTGCAAGGATTCTTTTGAAAGTGTTTAATCCTCTTCACTGATAGTAACGCTTCTTCGGTTCAGAAGCCCGGGGTTCGAATCCTGGGGCGAATCTTTTCTTTCTTCGAACATTGAAAAAAAATATATCTAAGCCCGCAGTCGGCATGCACGTGGTGTCTTACGTTGCATACAGAACGTGTGCAGTAGAATCCGTTTATTACGACTCCGCCTGTGTCGACCGAACGCTTACTATGACCCACTTTTAGATAAATTTTGTTTTTCCCGTTTATAGTGCTCGTTGATTCGGCACGTGGCTTGCTTTGTTTTGTATTGACAGTTGAACGTCGCACATTGTTTCAATATATGTATAAAAAAAATGTCGTCAACGTCGTAACGCATGTATGATAGCGGACAAAGGTGCAAGTATATGATGTCAGAAGTGGGTTTACAAAGAACACAACAGCAGCGTCACGACGTAATAGTACTATATTACAGTACTAAGTATTACTGTACACGGAAAGAACTAGAAAGGAACTTATTCTCGTTGGGAAAGGCTTATTATAGTGTTAATGATTATATTAATGATAAAAAAGCTTGGCGTTAAACTGTAGTATATGACTGTGTGCTTAGTTTTAAATAAGTTTGTAAAATGGTGGTAAACAAAAAAAACCTTGACTGACTTTGTTGTGGGCTCTTCTCGGACCAAGGCGCGTTTGGAACCCTCGTAACTTTAGTTTTAAGTTTTCGACTATTATTACCACCATTAAATTAAATTAAATTATGACATAATCTTGACCTTTCAAAAGTGCTTGTAAACTAAGCCTAATTGAAATAAATGAATTATGAATTTACTAATTTTACATAATATGACGAAATACGTGTGTCTTGTACGTACATTTTTTAAAATTTATACTCTACAAGTTAGCCCTTGACTGCAATCTCACCTGATCGTAATTGACGGTGCAATCTAAAATGGAAGCGGGCTAACTTGTTAAAAGTAGGATGAAATCCACACTTCTTTCGGTTTCTACTGCCGTATCGGAACGCTAAATCGCTTGGCGGTACGTCTTTGTCGGTAGGGTGGTAAATAGCCACGGCCGAAGCCTCACACCAGCCAGACCTGGACCAATTAGGAAAACCTCAATCGGCCCAGCCGGGGATCGAATCCGTCTTGTAAAACCACCGCGCACACCACTGCGCCACGGAGGCTTTCAAAACGGAGGTCGTACATATGGAAATGAAGAATCAAATTCATTTAATATGCTGTTTCTCTGTTAAAATAAGTATTTACCAACAAAAAGAAGGCTTCTTTGTTACGTCCAGTAGCAGTGCCCCCGGCGCAGTTCAAGCTGCCAACGACTCGGCGACAACTTTCGTTTACTGCAATACTTGTGACAGGTTTCGCTTGCGACTGGTTGTACACTGTACAGTACAGTGAGCATAGACCAGGCGCTGGGAGCCACTGAGTGTGCAGAATTAAGTCGGAATTGTTTAATGTTAATATAATAATTAAAGCGCTTGCGAAATAAAAAGTAGGTCCCTGTTAGACCAGGCGCTGAGAGTTAATTCTGTTTACATTTTTAAAGTCAGAAAAGCATGCAGATTACGATTCTGTATGTTGTCAGGAGATTTGTTGGTTTCTTTTGTTACCCCCTTTGGTGTCGAGGAACAAATGCTTTGTGTCAGTTTTATTGCTTGTTTTATCAATAATATGCATTTTTTTATCACACTAATAGCTAATCTATTAAAAAAAGTTACTGGACGAATCTAACTGAAACGTAGCTCGACCATGTCGCAAAATCAGTACGCAGCGGACGTCTCCGACTTATAACCACCTCCCTGCCAAATTTCATCTTTGTACGTCAAGCGGTTTTCGAGATTTCGCGATGAACCTTTCGCAATTCCGCCTTTCGCCTTTTAATATATAAATATTAAAATTTCTCAAGTCGATTTTCGATGATTGAGAAAAATATTTTTCTTTAAATTTCATTATGTATTTACGTAGATTTTTGTAATATTTCAATAGTCATCTTGCTATTATATAAGATAATAAAACCTCTCCAGCAGCTCTCGTCACACGTGCTGTGATTACGACTTTGTGTCACGTGTACGTACATTTTTTTAATTTATAAGCAAGATTAAAACAAACTGCGAATGTGCTCCAGACAACACGAGTTAAGTGAAACTTCTCTCTCACTGCCACAGTAACACACGAAACGCGACCGTCACTATACCTCCCTCTCAACGTCCGTTCGCCTCGTCCGATCACCCTTTTCGTAACGCTCGCATCACAAATTTACCAGCTCAACCTTAACATCAAGGCAAGCGTACGTAAAGAAGTATCTCAAAAAAACTTTTAAACAGCACGCAATCTAGTGAAGTAAACAGAAGGTAAGTCAGGCCGAAGCCCTGCGGCGCCGCTTTAGGGCTTCGTGCCAGCTGCGGCGCACCTGCCGCACTGATCGTCAGCGCGCCTGTGGCGGCCAGACCTGATCAGTTGATACTAGACATTGTTAGATATACGTTTGTAACAACGTTGTACAATACCTACTAATGTAAAAATGGCACTCGGCGCAGGCCCGCTGACGCGTCCACTGCACAATGGCGTATGCTATCGCCGTAGTGTACAGGGGGTGCATTCATTCATCAGTTCGCCGCCGCTGATCGGGATATTACGTCCTGTTACGGTGAACAGTCAGTATCTATCATCGCGTTTCCGCCATTTTTTTAATAACTCTGTGGTGGTGCACACTTGTACAGGACCCACTTGTAGGCACTGTATAAATAAACAGCCGCGGCCGTAATCGCTTCCACGTCCATCGCGAGTGCTTTGCCAGGCAGCAACGAGCCATGCATCGTGTGAACAGCAAGCGATCGTGGCCGACAGTACGCGGCAGAGCACGGCCCATCACAAGCCATCGTGTACACCTATAGCTGTTATCACCTGCTATCACACACGTGCGCCGGATTTCATTATAGTATGCGCGTTATCATCTGAGTCGTCCGGTCATAAAAGTCAAAAAAGATAGGAATGTGCAGCGCGCCTACCTGCGCACCCTAATTATCGATAAACGGCTACCTGCGCACGTGCTAATGATGAGTCAATAATGATTTGGACGATTCTGATTGGTCGGTTTCTAATGTAATTGCATTGCGTATTTTTTTTGCTATAAATGTGTTTACTGCAATTAAATAAATACATTCATGTGTTACTCGTTGCGCACTATGGATACTTTATTTTCTAACGTTGATCTGAAGAAATTACATAGCGATATTAGCCCTCAAGCTCGAACACTGATTCACAACGTATTCCTGTTTCTCAATGAATTGAAAAGTGATCCGAATAAAGTGGCTTCTCTAAATTTCAACAAACCACGTGAAATGGCCGCATTTGTTTGTGGTGTGAGCAGAGCGACAGTGGACCGAATCAAGACGGAAGTATCACAATCAGGCAGTACCTGTATACCAAGAACAAATTTTAAGAAACCACAAACCGTCACTAATATTGACGATTTTGATAAAAGTGTGTTGAAGCGAACTGTAGCTTCATTTTATGAGAATGGAGAGTATCCATCCGTGGCGAAAATTTTAGAAAAATTCCGTGAACAATTACCCGATTTTAAATGCGGCAACACTTCAATGAGAATACTACTGAAGGAGGTTGGGTTCCAGTATAAGAAAAATAGCGAAGGACGTAAATATTTAATGGAAAGAACTGATATTGTTTGTGCTAGAATGGACTTTTTAAGGAAATTGGATTTACTTAGAAGAACTAACGATCAGCGACCACGTTTCTATCTAGACGAAACATGGATTAATCAAAACCATGCAAGAAAGAGGATGTGGCTTGGAAGCAACGATGAAGGAGGTTTCAAGAATCAGCCTGTGGGAAAAGGCCAAAGATTAATAGTTTGCCATGCGGGTTCTGCAAGGACTGGCTTCGTTCCAGATGCGAAGCTAATATTTAAAGCGGTGAAATCAAAGGATGCTGATTACCACACAGAAATGGATGGCGAAACATATATGGCATGGTTTTCCGAATTCCTGAATCTACTTGAAGAGCCCTCAGTTATAATTGTCGATAACGCAAGCTATCATTCGATACAGTTGGAAAAGATACCCACAAGAAACACGAGGAAAGCTGAAATTCAAGAATGGTTGACAAAGAAAAAGATTCCATATTCCAGCAACGAAATTATTGAAGAATTAATAAGAAAAGTAAAAGCCAGTAACCCGCAGAAGGTCTACGCTTTAGACCATCTGGCAAATGAACGAGGTCATGAAGTAATAAGGCTCCCTCCATATCACTGTCAATATAACCCAATAGAATTAATTTGGGCACAAGTAAAGGGAGAAGTTGCGAAGAATAATAATACCTTCAAGATAGCAGATGTCGAAAATCACCTCCACCGAGCCATAGAAAATGTCACACGAGAAGACTGGGCCAAATGTGTTAGGCATGCCGAAGAACTTCAAAACAAAGATTTACAAAAAGCTCTAATTAGAGATCACGCGCCGCTTATAATAAATTTGGCAGAAGACGAAGATTCTGATGATGAAGACTCAGATGAAGATTAATTTTATTTAGTTAATAATTATATAATATGAAATATGTATTATATTAAATCAAATATTGTTAATTTTTTTAATTTTGTGAACAAGATACGATAATAAACTTTACTTATCGATAATATGTCTTTCATTGTTACACCCTTCACTAGACGGCTCCATAAGACCCATAAGTGCAAGCGAGATAGATATAGAGAAATGATTTATGGCCCTAAGACTCAGTTGTTAACGCGCGTACTATAGTGTCAGTTTTTGTCCGAGTGCTCACAGACGCACGGAAGAATCCAGCGCAGGTAGCGCGCGCGTGGCACGGCCAACTGCCCGTAAGCTCGCAATGAACGGTCTCGTGCGGCCACTAATCTTTTGCCCATGCTTAATGTTCATAAAATTTAATACAAAAAAACTAAATTAAAATCGCTTCATTCGTTCCGAAGCTATGGTTCGACAACCAGACATACAGACACGTCAAACTTATAACGCGCCTCTTCTTGCGTCGGGGGTTAATAATAGTTATTTGTACTGTAAGTGTAAAAATATGTTTTATTTGCAAAGATGATTTGCGACGTTCAATACAAATACATTTTTCTTAACAGAGCAACAACTTTAGTTTTTGTTACTGTTTAGATTAATAAATTACATACGTCGTATACAAAACGTTACATACATAACATTCATATTGCAAGCTATCACACAACAAACATCGTTTAATATGCATACACAACGCACACACGCACATCTATCATTAGTAAAACAGCCAATAAGTATTAAATCAGTCGCAATAAAACCTTGTCAAAGTGCACACGTATTCTCTTTAAAACATCTCCACTACCTGCAGGCGGAATTCAACCTTAACGAGTTGATCAGTTACAATGACCAACTTATTACTATTTTATAAGTTTAAACTTTTATGTTTATTTTAAAGTTCATTAAAAGTTTATTTTGGCACAAATAATATCAGTTCTTTCTATTAAATATACACGTTTTTCTCATTAAATGTAAATTTTTTCAAGAGTGTTCTTATAATTTCGGTATTTATCAAAATATTCATTACATTTGACTAATGTACAGTGTAACAGCACGTGAGCAGGTAGTCGTGTACACACAACGCTGCCGGTGCGTATAGCTTGACTACTGTGCGTGCGCCCCACGACCCAGTTCATAACGCGCTCGCTACTGTGGCGGTCATCTGTCGCCGCCTCACTATAGCTTGACTACTTCGTTCGTAACACTCCCGATGGTTCGCGCGTTCTGGGGGTCGTAAAATGCCTAAAACTGCTGGACTACAGCTACTTACAACAATAACATATAGTTAATACCATTTGAATACCATTGCTAACATTCAGTTTAGCTTTAGTATATGATGATGTGATATATGTGGATGTATCACATGTGGATGGATATGATGTGGGCAGATTGTAGGATTGATCACTTCATGATACTTATGGCCGAGCAGGGCGTTACATGACTTTGTTGTATTGCATGTCGACTCACCTCGGGCCGCCGTTGTGCGCGGCGGGCGGGGCGGCGGGCGGGGCGGGCGGCGCGTCCGGCGGCTCGGCGGGCGGCGGCTCGGCGGCGAACACGGCGGGGAAGTTGTCGAGCAGCGACTCCACCACCACGTTGTAGAACTTGAGCTCGAGGATGGAGGCCACGGTCTCGCGCTCGGCGCGCAGCAGCGTGGGCCCGAAGCACACGGCCAGGTTGGCGGCCGTCATGAGGTTGCGGTCCGCGCGCCGCGCCACGCGCGCCAGGTGCGCCAGCAGCAGCCGCAGCATGTCGCGCGGCCGCGGCGGCAGCGCGCGCACCAGCGCGTGCAGCGCCCGCGCGCGCGCCGCCCGCTCGCCGCGCGCCGCCGCCAGCCACGCGCCGTGCAGCGCGCGCGTCAGCAGCGGCTCGGGCAGCGCGCGCAGGTACGCCTTCAGCGCCGACGCCAGCGTCTTGCTCTCCCACTCGGCGGGCGCCAGCGCGGGCAGGCGGCGCGCGCGGCCCAGCGCCACCAGCCGCGCCACCTTGCTGGCCACGCCCGCCACGCGGTACAGGCCCTGCTCGTCCAGCCCGCGCGCCTCCAGCTCGCCCGCCAGGCGGCGCACGAAGGCGAAGCCCGCGTCGTCCAGCGGCCACAGGTCGGGCGCGGCGGGCGGCGGCGCGCGCGCGGGCGGCGCCAGCGCGTCGGCGGCGCGCAGCCAGAGCGCGCGGTCGCGCTCGCCCAGCGCCTGCAGCGTGAGCGGCGCGCGCTCGCGCTCGGCCGGCGCCGCCTCCCAGCAGAAGCGGCGCTCGGCGTCGGGCGCGGCGCGCGCGCCGGCCAGCGGCACGCGCTCGGCGGCGCCGGCGCGCACGGTGAGCTGGCTGTAGGGCAGCAGCGTGAGCGCGCGCGCCGGCGCCTCGTACGTGCAGTAGTGCTTGCTCCACGTGGTGCCAAACGCCTCTGTGCACACCACACCGTACACTAGTACTCGTCTGACTTGTGACAGATGACGACAGAGCGAACAGTAAGTATACGTCATACTCGTAGATAATGTTAAACACTAGCGAGGCCCGCGACTCCGTCCGCCGCACTGGCCGTACGCGAGATGAGTTATCTCGCGAAAGCTGTCATCTAACATGAGTATGAGGGTACCTACTGACAGGCTGAAGCTACACGTTTGAAGTACTCTGTCGTCAGAGAAGTGGGATTTCCCCGCGGACGAGCAACAAACAGATCTTACTCTTCTCCATGAGGAACAGGTAGCCCGCGCGCGCCACGCCGCCGCCGCCCTCCTCCGCCGCCTCCACCTCCTTGTTCTGCACACACACACACGCGTCAGACTCGGTCGGCACACGCGCACACGCACACAGGGACGAGCTGCTCACCGTCTGTCTCACCTCCATCATCTTCTTCATGAGCGACTCCGTCTGCTTGCTGGTCTCCTCGAAGTTGCTCCGCGTCTGCAGAACAAGCGGCGGTTAGGCGGTTAGGGCGGGCGGGTTAACGTCGCAAACAGGCAAACAGGCAAACAGGCAACCACACAAACAAACAAAACAAGTGGTTATTGTGTTACAGCAGTACCCGCTGGATGCGCAGCTGCAGGTCGCGCACCAGCGGCTCGGCGTCGGCGTGCACGTCGTGCGCCGTGTGGTGGAAGGTCCACCAGCCGAACACGAAGCCCAGCAGCGTCTCCACCAGCTCGAACTTCTTGCGCTCCTGCACGGCCTGCAGCTGGAACACGTACTCCAGCGACGCCTGGCAGAAGTCGCGCTCCGCCATGTCCATGGCGGCGTCGGCCTCCTGGAACACCGCCTCGGGCTTCTTGCTGGACAGCGACAGCGTGCGCTCCTGGCTCTGGCAGAACTTGGCCGTCTTCTTGTCGAACTTCTTCTTGCCCTCCTGCAACCCACGCCTTCGGATTCGTCACTCTGGACGCGCAATACACGATGATATTTGTAACATTATATGAAAATAATTAATAACTACGAGGGCTGCCTTTTATGCCGTGTCGTTTGCCAACCTCCCGCGATTATTAAAAAAAACATATGGCATTTTCACACAAAAACGAAAACAAGATAATGTTTTCAAATTGGTCTAATAGTTTAATTTATCTTCAACGTCGGATGGAAAGATCTAAGGAAAATGTGCGATAACTTTCTACAACTTTCAGAGGGAATTATCGCGACGTGCTTTGAGAAGTTCACTTTTGTGTTTACTGATGTGGCGCCATGTCTTAGGACTATAGAACGCATGGTATTTAGAATTTCAACGTGGGCACTCTCTGTGACATACCATGAAATAGAGGTATCCGTGGGCATTTCAGTGACCAATGACCATTGTCCGAAAAATTCTGCACGAAGAACTTGGCGTAAGAATAGCAGTTGAAAGTTAAATTTTAAATAACGACGTTAAATGACGACACAGCCTTAGACGTAAGCGGGGTTATTTAAAGAGATACAGACTGAGTTCTACACGTACCTCAGACGCTTTCTACGGGGCATCGTACCGGAACGCAAATCGCTTAGCGATACGTCTTTGCCGGTAAGGTAGCCACGACCGACGACCATCACGACCAGATCTGAGCCGATTTAGAAAATGTATAAAATCCTGAAGTGACCCAAATTGAGAATCACACCCTGAACCTCTGTTGAGAAGCACAGTACCATCGGCTGCAGTAGAGAGGTGAGAGGTCAACACAAGGCAGGAAGTCGCAGACGAAGGGGGGGTGCTGACCTTGACGGCTCCGATGTGGTCCTTGCGGAAGCGCTCCAGCGGCTGGATGATCTGCTCGTGCGCGCGCCCCAGCTGCACACACACACACACAGTTAGTTACGCGTCATCACACTGATCTCGAAGGGGACTTGAACCCCTACCCCTTGAACTTACTAACCCCCTTGAAAGGGGGTGAGTAAGGAAGGAAGTTCAAGTAGTAATGTACATGATACAGGGTGTCACGTAATTAATGAATAAAACACAATTGGTAGATACACCACCTAATTATCTAAAATTAATTTGAATAGTTTTGAAAAATCCCTAGGGTGACCAAGTTATATTTTTTCGGATTTTTATTTTTTTTATATCTTGATCAGTTTTTTCAATGCTGTGGCTACTGTAATAAATATTTTAAAGATTTGATTTTTATTAAACATTGCGGATTAAATTACCAATGTATATTATATTATTTTTACCCGACTGCAAGAAGGGTTATGTTTTTCGCGCGTATCTTGTATGTATGTTTGTATGTATGTATGTATGTATGTATGTATGTAATATTCTTTATTACCTTATATATTTCAAACCACTAAACGGATTTACGTAATTAGGAGATCGTTAGATTTGTCTCAATAACCCAAGTGTTCTTAGATAGGTGAAACTAAAAAAAAAACAACAAGACGACTGTGAGACGCTATAGACTCGAGGTGAAAAAATTTTTTTTTTTATAATATTGCAATATGGGTATCAAATTCAAGAGCTTTTTGTGAGGATTCTAAAATGGTATATCATGTCCATGTTTAAAAAAAACTACTTTTAAAAAAACTACAATTAGAAAAATGTTATTTATTAGTTGTCTATACAAAATATGCGAGGCGGATGACTATACGTGCGAGCAGGTTTGTGAAGTGAAGTTATAAAATCGACTAAATTAAATATATTGATTATAAAAATCGGCTAAGTGCGAGTCGGATTCGCCCACCGAGTGTTCCGTAGAATTTTTGAATATTTGCTTAACCTCGGTTGGACGTATAAATTATCGTAGGTACTTAGATATTGGATAGAATGATTTTCTCCTACATTATTTAATAGGTCCCTACTGTTTTCTAATTGCTTTCTACACTTCTGGACTGAGCTTGTTTTTTTTCTTTTCAGTTTTATTATACTTTATGCAGTCGGGTTTTTTTTATTTGTTTAATTAATTTATTTATTATAAATAATGATTTATTTGTTTTGTAGAAGAAGCTTTGAGTGCAATAATTATTTTTCTTTCATTAAGATATCATGTCCTGTATAAATAAATTGTCCTGTAAAAAAAAATAATGGAACTGAAGTGTGCCATAATTTTAAAAATAGATTAAAAATTGTACACTTATAGAGGTTTGTAAATTCGTATAAAACTTGTACTCTTTGTATTTACAAAGTTACTGGTAAAAAAGTATAGGAGGGCGCTGAATTTTCAATACAAAAAAAAAATTATAGTGTGCCCATTCTAAACTGCCTTCTATCTAATATCTGCCTACTTGCCTAAATTTACTAATGCAGATGTTTTAATTTGTTTTTAAAAATCTCTGTTTATAATATTACTGTAGATTTAGTATGGAATACTATGGAAATGTTCAAATATCTTATATAATTTACTGTACAGACCACACGTGTATTATTATAAATTAAATATTGACCTACTGTATACATTTTATAGTTTTTTTATATTTCTTATTTTCACACAGCGCACTACTTTCATAATAATAATTAAATAACGACAAATAGACACAAAACTTATGTCGTTAAATGAGAATTTTTCAAATAAAACCTGAATACAGCTCCTGAGATTAGCGGATTCAAGCAAACGAGCAAATTGTTCAGCTTTATAACATTAAGTAAGCAGTAAGATATAGTGAAGTAAATGTGAGTAATATTGCTGGCACACGTGCTAGCGACCAGCTCGCAGTAGCCCGCCGGTGTGCGGTGTGCGGTGCGCGGTGCAGACAGTACAGTGCAGGCGACGTCAGGGCCGCGCGCTAGGTTGAGGCGCAGGCGCAACTAAAGCAGTTCGCTCGGTACTTTCGGAGCGGACAGACCAACATAATAAAATATACTAATTCCTATTTATATTGTTACAATATGAATTTGTTTGCTTCAAGGGGGTAAGCTGAAGACCTGAACAGGGTAGTAGTTGGGACTTGTACCCGTCCTAGACTAGAACTTTAAAAGTCAATTGTGCATTCGATTTGATGAATCGACACAGTCCATTAGAGGTGGATAGTTACGTCACTGTCTGTCAGATAGTTGAATGTCGCTAGTCATTCATAATTTGATCGAATCGTGTGAAAATTCGTTTGAATGTTATCAAAAATAATATTTTTAACAATGTAAAATTTATCCCGTTTTCAATATATATTTTTTAATCGAATGTTAAAATATTTTTTTTATTAATTAGGTTATGGTTTTAATATTTAATAGAGATAAATCAATAAATACGTAAACAAGTACTTTTTATTGCATTGCTTGGTTTTCGATAGTTTTCATGTACAACAACATCTGCGTGGTGCCCGGCCAGCGGCGACATCTCGTGTTTTAGAGATTTGACAACATCACTGATAGTTTTTGAGTTGACATCAATACGCCGAGGCCCTATTTTAGGATTTGTTTTTAGATAATAAGTAAGTTTGTAATTTTATTCCGCGGCTGAGCTTTTCTTCCATTCTAACTAATATTTGAATAATTATTTTTTATTGATCAAGTAGTTAAATGAATAAATGAATTTTAAACGTTAGGGTGACCATGACCATGAGTTCAAAAATTATGACCTACCTGAAAATAGTATTTTTTTTTATTATCTACAAGTTAGGCCTTGACTACAGTCTCATCTGATAGTAAGTGATGATGCTATCTAAGATGGAAGCGGGGTAACTTGTAATGACAGTATTGTGAGTATGAAAATCCACACCCATTTCGGTTTCTACACTACATCGTACCGGAACACTAAATCGCTTGGCGGTACGGTACGTCTGTGCCGTATATTATAATATTATTATATTTAGATAATATTTGACAACCTTACAATAAGAGTCGAGCCAAAAAATGTTTGATGGTTGGTTGGCCGCACTCAGCCCTGCGCAGGACGACACTCACCATGCGCTCGCGCTCGTCCTCGACGGTGCGGATGAGCTGCGCGAAGTGGTGCAGCGAGCGGCCGATCACTCGCTCGTCCTCCGTGGTGGAGGCGCCGATGCACGCGAACTCGAACTGCTCCATGCCGCTCGCCGCACTCAGCCCTGCGCAGGACGACACTCACCATGCGCTCGCGCTCGTCCTCGACGGTGCGGATGAGCTGCGCGAAGTGGTGCAGCGAGCGGCCGATCACTCGCTCGTCCTCCGTGGTGGAGGCGCCGATGCACGCGAACTCGAACTGCTCCATGCCGCTCGCCGCACTCAGCCCTGCGCAGGACGACACTCACCATGCGCTCGCGCTCGTCCTCGACGGTGCGGATGAGCTGCGCGAAGTGGTGCAGCGAGCGGCCGATCACTCGCTCGTCCTCCGTGGTGGAGGCGCCGATGCACGCGAACTCGAACTGCTCCATGCCGCTCGCCGCACTCAGCCCTGCGCAGGACGACACTCACCATGCGCTCGCGCTCGTCCTCGACGGTGCGGATGAGCTGCGCGAAGTGGTGCAGCGAGCGGCCGATCACTCGCTCGTCCTCCGTGGTGGAGGCGCCGATGCACGCGAACTCGAACTGCTCCATGCCGCTCGCCGCACTCAGCCCTGCGCAGGACGACACTCACCATGCGCTCGCGCTCGTCCTCGACGGTGCGGATGAGCTGCGCGAAGTGGTGCAGCGAGCGGCCGATCACTCGCTCGTCCTCCGTGGTGGAGGCGCCGATGCACGCGAACTCGAACTGCTCCATGCCGCTCGCCGCACTCAGCCCTGCGCAGGACGACACTCACCATGCGCTCGCGCTCGTCCTCGACGGTGCGGATGAGCTGCGCGAAGTGGTGCAGCGAGCGGCCGATCACTCGCTCGTCCTCCGTGGTGGAGGCGCCGATGCACGCGAACTCGAACTGCTCCATGCCGCTCGCCGCACTCAGCCCTGCGCAGGACGACACTCACCATGCGCTCGCGCTCGTCCTCGACGGTGCGGATGAGCTGCGCGAAGTGGTGCAGCGAGCGGCCGATCACTCGCTCGTCCTCCGTGGTGGAGGCGCCGATGCACGCGAACTCGAACTGCTCCATGCCGCTCGCCGCACTCAGCCCTGCGCAGGACGACACTCACCATGCGCTCGCGCTCGTCCTCGACGGTGCGGATGAGCTGCGCGAAGTGGTGCAGCGAGCGGCCGATCACTCGCTCGTCCTCCGTGGTGGAGGCGCCGATGCACGCGAACTCGAACTGCTCCATGCCGCTCGCCGCACTCAGCCCTGCGCAGGACGACACTCACCATGCGCTCGCGCTCGTCCTCGACGGTGCGGATGAGCTGCGCGAAGTGGTGCAGCGAGCGGCCGATCACTCGCTCGTCCTCCGTGGTGGAGGCGCCGATGCACGCGAACTCGAACTGCTCCATGCCGCTCGCCGCACTCAGCCCTGCGCAGGACGACACTCACCATGCGCTCGCGCTCGTCCTCGACGGTGCGGATGAGCTGCGCGAAGTGGTGCAGCGAGCGGCCGATCACTCGCTCGTCCTCCGTGGTGGAGGCGCCGATGCACGCGAACTCGAACTGCTCCATGCCGCTCGCCGCACTCAGCCCTGCGCAGGACGACACTCACCATGCGCTCGCGCTCGTCCTCGACGGTGCGGATGAGCTGCGCGAAGTGGTGCAGCGAGCGGCCGATCACTCGCTCGTCCTCCGTGGTGGAGGCGCCGATGCACGCGAACTCGAACTGCTCCATGCCGCTCGCCGCACTCAGCCCTGCGCAGGACGACACTCACCATGCGCTCGCGCTCGTCCTCGACGGTGCGGATGAGCTGCGCGAAGTGGTGCAGCGAGCGGCCGATCACTCGCTCGTCCTCCGTGGTGGAGGCGCCGATGCACGCGAACTCGAACTGCTCCATGCCGCTCGCCGCACTCAGCCCTGCGCAGGACGACACTCACCATGCGCTCGCGCTCGTCCTCGACGGTGCGGATGAGCTGCGCGAAGTGGTGCAGCGAGCGGCCGATCACTCGCTCGTCCTCCGTGGTGGAGGCGCCGATGCACGCGAACTCGAACTGCTCCATGCCGCTCGCCGCACTCAGCCCTGCGCAGGACGACACTCACCATGCGCTCGCGCTCGTCCTCGACGGTGCGGATGAGCTGCGCGAAGTGGTGCAGCGAGCGGCCGATCACTCGCTCGTCCTCCGTGGTGGAGGCGCCGATGCACGCGAACTCGAACTGCTCCATGCCGCTCGCCGCACTCAGCCCTGCGCAGGACGACACTCACCATGCGCTCGCGCTCGTCCTCGACGGTGCGGATGAGCTGCGCGAAGTGGTGCAGCGAGCGGCCGATCACTCGCTCGTCCTCCGTGGTGGAGGCGCCGATGCACGCGAACTCGAACTGCTCCATGCTGCTCGCCAGCGCCAACTGCGCCGCGCCCAGCCCTGCGCACAGAGAATGTCCCTGGTGAGTCAGCCGCTCCGACGACCTCCGATATACAGAACCCACATATGACAATAAAGAGACTATCTTTCTTAAATCATAGTCGCCATTATGCCATGCGAAATAGGTATGTAACAGCAATAGGAGGATAAACAATACTTAAATAATTATAAGTCGTGTACAGATATCGATACTTCACGTTAGATATTTCAAAATACTTGACACTGCTGTCATTGTCCCATTTTCAGGCGTCATCATTAGTAAACTCATGGTCGCCCTAATCAAACCCCTAGGTTTCGGGGTGAAACGTACGTAGAGAGTATTTTGTCGGACCTGGGTGACGTTGTCGCATGGGTTCGCCGAATTTTCGCGGATGATAGCAAAATAAATAAATCATTATAATATAATCATGATGAACTTCCGCAAAGTAACGCCTGCTTCTATCCAATAACAAAAAAACAACTTAAGGCCAAGCCACCCTCCAATATCTCATATAATTATGTGGACGGTACCCTAACTTGTCCTGTCTGCTCCAGGACATTCCGCGCAAAAATAGGGTACATAAGTCACATGAGGGCGCATGAACGAAGCCCGCGTGTGATCTGACAGAGTCTCCAGTCGCTGTTGCCGAATCGGCAAAGACAAGACGATTGTCTGGCATATTCACAAACTTTGAGTAACGCATGTGGATATACACGAATTACTAACTACCCGATAGTGTTGTGGTTGAATTAGTAAATACTCTTGTTACTGATTTTCTGTTGATTATATGTAATTTCGTCCAAATAGCTAATCTAACTAATGGAAATCTATAAGATTCCTGTCCAACGTGTCTGACATCGTCGTCGGGTACAGAGTTGCTACGAGGGTTCAGAATGTGTCTAACCAGACAAGAACATAGGAAGGATTTCGGTTGAGGAGAGCTCCGCCACTGCCCCGGCGAGTCGCGTCAGCCGGCAGGCTCGGCCGAAGGCGTTACCTAACCACGTTATCAGTCGCACAGCGCGCCGCGTGTGTCAACAGGCACTTACGCAAGCGCCACTTTCTTCGCCGCACGTTGCACAACCGCCCGTTTATTATATCGATATTATTGGACGTGATCGGCTCGAGTAGATATTGAAGCGATAAATGACGGCCGCGCTATAGTCCACGCGTGCGGGACATTCCGTACAACAACGCTTCTGCAAGAGACGCGCGACGGATCATGAGCGCTAGTAAAGTATGCGGAATAGTCAGTTTGCTCCGTAAATTATCGAAAGACTGACTGACCACCCAGTCCAGCGGCGAGCGCTCAAACCACCGCCACCTGTAACATTGTCACGCACGTACAATGCTAGTTTTCATTTAAATCATCAGTGATGAGGCTATCCCGGAGGGTTCTCTAATATTATTACTATACAAAACACACTTCGACGGTCTCTGTGGAACAGTGCTGATGTTTTCGACTTTTAACTCAGTCGATTTAGTATTTCGTACCTACTACCTAAATCTCCGATTTGGTCCGGTGTTAAGCTTCGACTACCTACCCAGGGCTAGATTTAGGCTAAAATTACGAAAACAAAAAAAAAGCTAATGATAAAGTAGCTTACATTTTTATGTATTTGTGTACATTTAATATTTTACTTGATAAAACCTAACCAGTTTAGATAGTGCGGGGCCCCCTTTTTGTTTATTTGCACCAGGGCCCTTGGTTACCTAGCTACGCTACTGGTTTTAGTGTTTTTTTTTAGTAGAACCAACTTGTACGTCTTCCAAGTCCCACTTCCATATTAGACTACATAATCAACAAAAAATAAACAAAAATTTTATATTTTTCGAAAACAACCCAGTAGCATCAAAATGCTGCAGAATAACCGCGGTTTGAATATTGATTTGAATTCGAAATTGCTAGAATTGTAGCAATACGATAATAACACACATGCACTGGCTGTTGGCGGCAGTGATAAGGCGCTACAGCGAGTGTACGAGCACACACACACACGCTGGCTGTTGTTGTGTGCGGACTGAGGCACGCCCACAGCGCCACTCCGCACATTACACATGTGTGCAGCAGTGTATCACTTCAGCTTAATTCTTATGCTAATCAATTAGATGTCTGTGATGTCACCTTTGCAGCCTACAGCTCTACAACTAAGGGGCCAACTGATATCAACCAGTGACCACTGGATGACATTTTTACATAAAATCTTAATATATGTAAAATTTCTTAAAGAAATTAATGTCACGTGTCTCAAACGCTGTAGGAAAACATCATGAGGAAACCTGCATACCAGAGAATTTTTCTAAATCTCTGTATGTGTGAAGTCTGCCAATCCATGGAGCCAGAGTGGTGGACTATTGGACTCGAGTCCCCTCTCATCCTGAGAGGGGACTCGAGCTCAGCAGTGAGCCAATGGTTTGATAACAAACAATGTCACCTATCATAATATGTCAAAGATAGAGAATAATCCTGCAGACAACATCAAAGATATGGTTTCATTACCAACTGATATTCATTCCTAACACAGGCTTTATGTCTTACAGGGGTCCTACAGTTACAAGCCTATACTAAAGTGTTTTTCAGATAGCATGGGTACAGTGACAGTTGCCTTATAATGTTCATAATACATACTATTATTGTGAATTGCAGCTAAGTTTCAAATGTGAAACGAAATATCACCACACCCATGCTATCTGAAAACCACTATACAGCCCTGGATGTGTACTGTTTACAAACAAATAAATTAAAAATGAGGGTATAAATTACTAGTCATTTCACACCTAATAATAAATATAATTAACATGTACTTCAATTGTTGAAAATAAATTTGATTAAAGCTTAAAACAATTAAATATAGTTTACATATTTTGAGTAACATTTTATAAACAAACAATACATAATAATCTAAAATAAATAAGTTATGAAATGAAATGCATTTTCTACCCTCATTTCTAATTTGTTTGTTGGTGTTCACATGAGTAGGACTGTTGTATGCCTATTTAAGTGACCCATTACAGAGTACCTCCCTCATTGTAGTGTAGGGGGTAGTAGGGGAGGGGATTTAAAACTTAGAGCTATGCCACTTCTCACAATACAGGGTGGTAATAATTTACTTCCTCCACTGCATGTCGCTAGTGAGAGTTTCATACAATAAAATCCAACCAGAACTGCAGCAACTTCTATATTAGAAGACTGATAAAATATAAACTATGTTACTCCCTGATAATATAGCTTTCCATTGGTGAAAGAATTTTTCAAACCCATCTAGTAGATTCAGAGGAATATAAATAAACAAACATTCAAATAATATTAGTATAGACTAAAGCTATTACGTGAATCTAGTTCACATAATAACTCATCACAGTTTATATCACTACTTATCAATAGTAAAACAATAGTCAGGGATATGTTTACAGCCAATTATAATATATGGCAGCACCTACATTCCATAAATAATATAAATGAATAATTGATGAGGTGGCTATTACACTTCCAAAACAAGGAACACAATGGTGTGACAGGAATTTTTAATAAAAAGCTTTTGCATTTATAATGTAACAACACCAATGATACAAATGTCAGTTACATTTGGCAAATACTGCTGAGCTTTTATTTGTGTATGTTTTAAAATACCAAAATGATATTCATTATTATCAGACATTTATAATGTTTGAACAGTAATTTTTTTATAATCATATTTTTAGTCTCAAATTAGCAGCCTCTCAAAGGCACTAATCTTCATTTTTATGATGTACAGCTTTCACAAGTACTTGTGAAAAGATAAAAATCACATTCTCATTTATAGTATAACAATATTGTAGCAGTGTACAGTAGCAGCATTACTACAATACATGTTTACCTACAACTCAGTGAAGTGAACAACAAAAGGACAGTCTGCAAACACTTTCAATAGTGCTCAAGGTCGGTCCCTGCTCACTGAGCAAGGACATTGTGAGGCGCTCTACACTGAGACATCTGCTGTGAGGCTCCAATCACTTCTTAGGTCTTTGGGAAAAATACCTTCTGCATTTGACCTCAGAGCTGTTAACCCTCAGCCACCTTGAATTCTAACTCGTACCCATCTACCTACAGTCTGTGAAACCTCTCCAAAACATTCTCACTGAGTGCAAGTATAGTACAAGGTGTTGTTGCGTATATTGAACAGTTGAACAGGCTTCGCCACACAACACAACAAAAAATGTATAGAGGTCTCTAAAACCAGAGACAGGAGAGTTAAGTGCTCTTTTATATTAGAAAAAAGAAAGAAAGAAAATTAGTTTATTTGACACACACATAAACACAAAGCATTGCTAACAACAAACTCTTCTTCTTGATAGGAAATGTACAAAACAAACAAAGCGATGCTGCGCTGGCTGAGATTTGCAGTGGCTACTTGGGGAGATATTTAATGACAAAATTTTGTGGTTTAAACTTTACATGTAAATTACTATTATTTTAAATATAATTATTAAATCATAAACTTAGTAGGGACTTCAGGTCCAATTAATCAAACCTAATCTACTTAAAACTTATCTTTCAAGTGCAATCATAAATACGACAAACTAGATAACATTTGTACTGTGAACATAGATTTAACAAATGTGATGTATGGGACATGAATGAGTAGTTGAAGTTAATAAATTAATGAAACTGGCGTTGCCTTCCACTAATTAAACTATTATATTTATATTACAGTAATTGTCACTAGTCAGGTATACATATAATCGCAACTAACAACACCCACCAGTCGCGTGAAGGTCAGAACTCGCGGCGAGAGGAGACTTACGTTTGGCGGCCTGCACCACATCCTTGACCTCCTTGATGAGGCGCTTGATCTGCTGACTGGTGCGCTCGAGCTCCTTCTCGTGGCGCTGCAGGTTCTCGCGGAAGTGCGGGCTGTCCGCCAGGCACTCCGTGAACTCCAGCGGCTGCAGGCCCACGCCCATCCTCGCGAGCGCTCCCTCGCGCACTTTCACCAGCGCCGACCCAAGAACATCGCGCGACCAGCACTGACGCGACGCGCCAGCCGATGCACTAACACTTACTACTAAACACTACACAAAATGAACACCCGATGTTTCGTTTTAGAATATTACAGCAAAAGATTGATATGTATTGTGTACGACTTAGGTAAATGTATATGTACTATGTATGTACTACTACGTCGCTGTCACATTGGACTAGAAAATTACTCTATGCTCACATAATGCTCTCTGTCAATTGCTTAGTGATGAGACACTTTAGATCGATCCAATATCGATACATTACTATAATAAAAGGTCAAAAGATTATAATCAGGACTACAGGATTTCATCTAGGTACTATACTTTCAATTGACAAAACTAAGCACAGGAAATCACGTGCGTTCGTATCACTGACATGCTTAAAGACACAACTACATTTATGTCACCTGTATACAGTATAACTGTGTACAGGTGACGGATATGTAGTTGTGTTGCAGTCTTTGTAACTACCAATATTTTTTTATGTATTAAGGTAAAAATTACTCTTAAATTTTAATAATAAATAGACAGAAATGTTTTAACTATCATAGATCCACTTATTATTGTGTTAACAACGTATGCCAAGTTATATAAAAACAAACTTCAAAAAATGTTTAACTACTTTTCATATTGATTTTTATGTAGTTAACAAAACACACATGAAAGCTTTGAAAAAATATCGATATATTTTTTTAACAACTTCACTACTTTCTTTATTTACTTTATCATGTCTTTGCCACAAATGTTGCCAAGAAAAAAACTCTAAAAACTACTAGTATTGCTCACCTACCTACTACCACTATTTGATTAAAAATATAATCTATACTTATAATAAATCTGTAGAGAGGTCAATTCTGTACATGAAATATATTACCAAAATAACTATCAGGGGGTGATTAGTGATCGATACTGATGCCAAAAATGCAATCAGTAAAATTTTTGTCTGTCTGTCTGTCTGTATGTTCTTTATAGAAACAAAAACTACTGGACGGATTTTAACGAAACTTGGTACAATTATTAGGGTAGGGTAGGGTAGGGGTAGGTTTGAGATAGGGTAGGGTAGGGGTAGGGTAGAGGTAGGTTAGGGTAGGGTAGGATAGGGGTAGTTGAAAGTTTACAACGACTTTCACGCGGACAAAGTCGCGGGCGTCCGCTAGTAATCAATAATCAACTACCAGCGTAAGCCCCGCGATTTTACCCGATTACCCGTGGGAATATAAGAATAAAGTATAGCATGTGCTCGCCGAAAATGTAGCTTTTCATGGTGATTTTTAAAGGGGTCAACCTTATCGACTGTTTAATGATCTAACTTGTAATAAACAAAAAAAAACTTACATTTGCATGTTAAATAGCATTTGCAATATAATCCTCAATCTAATTTGATTGGTCTTGACCAATTTATTGATTCTAATCACAGTTTGTCACTTTTTGATTCCTTAGAACATTATTAAAATATATTTAATAATGTTCTAAGAAATCGCCTATATAATTCACCTGTACGGTGACTACACGAACGCTGGTAAAATATACAAAAAAAAACTTATAAGAATAATATAATAAATTTATTGAATAAAAGCAATAAATAACACATCAGATGATTCAGAAGTAACAACTATAGCACTTGTGGTGGTACCGCAGTGGCAGTTACGTATTCGTCTTGCTGGCCGAAGTTTTGTCGGTCTCCGCCTCTTCGTCGTCGGATTCGTCGTCGTCAGACTCATCGTCGTCCTCGTCCTCGTCGTCGTCATCGTCGGAGTCCGAGTACGAGTAGTCCCCACCCTCCATGCCGCCGTCGGCGCTGTAGCCTGTTCACAACCAAACCTTATTAGTGCAACTACCATCTAAAGCCTACTGCCTAATTTTATAAAGCCTATTGCCCAGTTTGGCGGGAAAATCGTAAGAATCACGTTTTAAGCATTTAAATTCTTTCACCGATAGAAAGCTACGTTAAATGCGAGAGTCACTGTAAATTTTTTTACTCCATGTTCTTTCGGGAACAGGAACTATGTGGTTGAAACCGCGGGAAGTCATTTAGCGGCATTTCTGCGTCTTTTAGAACTTTTGTATTATCTCCGAAACTATTTGACTAATTAACATACTGTAAAAGGCAAATCTTATTTCTATAATATCCTCTTGATTAATAAGTAATTTATTTTGATAAGGATTTAGGTTTAGTTTCGAAATAATGATGTAAACCTTAGTATATGATTTAATTATTTTATTAAAGTACAAATGGTGCTATATCTGCTAAAATATAGAAGATAGATATTTGCTGTCGCGACATTTTTTGTTGAAAATGATGTGTTCTACAAATTGTAGTTTTTGCAGCGCAAGCCATTTAAACAAAACTTTTGTATACCTTGGGTTACATTATTGGAGTTTCAGGAAGGATCCCTAATTTATTTGAAATATAATATAGCCTATAGCCTATAGTATTTTTCAAATCGGACCAGTAGTTCCTGAGATTAGCGCGTTCAATCAGTCAAACAAACAAACAAACTCTTCCGCTTTATAATATTAGTAGAGATTAAACTATACTTGTGATATATATAAATTAACTATACATGTAAAATAACCCTGTCTTGTCTGTCTGATAGGGCCAAAATATTAATAATTGAAGAAAGTTATACTGCCATTAAAGCTATCCACCTATCATCCATCATCCAATAACCATAGACTAATTAAATCAGGACCCGACTCAATAGATGTTACCCCTTTGTAAAACTATAATAGAAGAACATTAATCTCTTAAAGTTTTATGTGTGTAAAAACTACATGTGTGTCTATTGCGAGTTATAATTGCGTGTAGTGAAGGACACAAAATATATTTATTGGTGTTAAATATATATAGTTTACCTCGTCCCCCTCAAAAAACAACAGGCAATTTTGTTGGTGAATTTGGGTGTGATACAAGTTAATTAGTCAAAGATTTTTGAATGCATCGAGTAGTATGTTTTGCCGCCCTATAGGTAACGTGTACAAAGCTGAGGTGCGAATCGACATGGAGCAAAGTGTCTTTACCAGAGTGCGAGTAGTCGCCGTCCTCGTCGTCCGCCGCCGCCGCGCCCTGCCGCCCGTAGCGGTGCGAGCGAGCTGCACACACATTACTTGTTTATTCACTTACTCTGTATACTCTTTGTATGACAAAATATTAATAAATATAAACAAAATAAACAGCCAATTCCCCAATTTTACATAAGTTCGTAGACTATCGCCTTTGCAAAGTACAAACGACGAGAACACCCAACTCTACAAAGAGAGGTGGGTGTACAGGGCGGCGGCTAGTTGCGCCACCGCAGCGACACTCACTGGACATGCTGAGGTCGGCGGTGACGTGCAGCCCGTAGCCGCAGCGCGGACAGGGCGGCGCGCCGCGCGTGCTCTTGGCTCCCTTGCGCCGCACGTGCTCCTCGCAGAAGCACGTCTTGCAGCGCAGGCACGAGTACTGCCCCAGGCGGTTGCACGACTGGCCTGCGGAACAGTGCAGCATTTCAATGAACAAATCAAATATATGATGGAACAGTTTGACAAAATACAGGCAATCGAAAATGTTCCTGAACCAATTGACAAGAAAAAAACAACTCCTGTTACATAGCAGCACCAATATAGCAACTGGACTTATAAAACAGTATAGGTGGTGTAGCGACAGTGGTGGCGTTGGAGCAGCAGTACTCACACTTGTAGGTCTCAGACTCCAGCACCTGGCAGGAGGCCTGATGCTCGAACTGGTCGTCCTCGCACAGGAAGCCCTGGCAGAAGCAGCAGCGGAACACGCGCCCGCCGTGCTCCCACACGCCTGCGGACAAATGAAAATAAGGAGAAAAATTGCAACAACAGTTTACTTTTGATCTGACGCACTGACTTTTTGGAGGACTTTAATTACATTGGTTAACGACTTTCATAACATAAATCCAAACTCCCAAATAGTAGGATTTGTGTAGGCATTTAGGTCACTTTTTTGAGGAGTATAGTGAATTACTTGAACTGTATGACTATCACTGTAGAAGAGTCACCTCTCTTACACACGGCATCAGCGAGAAGGCAGGTGCAGGCGTGCGACGTGACGTGCAGGCGTGCGACGTGAGGCACTTGCGTCCGTGGGACACCCACACCTCACAGAAGTATAGTGAAGTACTTGAACTGTATGACTATCACTTTAGAAGAGTCACCTCTCTCACACTCCAGACACACGGCATCAGCGAGAGGGCAGGTGCAGGCGTGCGACGTGAGGCACTTGCGTCCGTGGCACACCCACGCCTCACAGAAGTCACAGATTGCTCCCTGGAATGTACACACATTATATGTATAGTAAAAATTTAACTGTGTACAGATTTATAGACCAACCAAAAAATTTTATTATTTTTCAATTTTTAGTGTAAAATTTCATCTCAAACGAATACATCAGACGCCTAATGACAGTCACAACCCATCTTGGTACAAAATTCTCAGCAATACAAATTAATCAAGCCCAAGCACAAGGTAGCTACCGTAAACCGTCAAGGGGTTCCCTTCATTGATCTTGGTCTTCATCATCAGAACCCTAATAACAGACACAACTCATCTAGGTAGAAAGTTCTCAGCAATACGAATTAATCAAGGCCAAACACAAGGTAGTTACTGTAAACTGTTAAGGAGTTCCCTTAATTGTCCTTGGTCTTCATCACCAAACCCCTAAATGACAGTCACAACCTATCTATGTGGAAAGTTCTCATTAATACAAATTAATCAAGCCCAAACACAAGGTAACTGCTGTAAATCACCAAGGAGTTCCCTCGTCTGTTTTATGACTCCATCATCAGATCGATTTTAAACCTTCATAATTTTGTATTTCTTAAAGGTACTAAATGGAAAAGTTTACGAACACACTAGACACCCATATAATTTTCGAAAGTTCCCCTCAATTTCTCCAGGATTCCATCATCAGATCTTGTCATGATGGCAATAGGACCAAATGGGGACTATACCGTTTCAAACAAAAAAAGAATTTTTGAAATCGGTCCAGGCGTCTTTGAGTAATCGGTGTACATACATAAAAAAAAAAAAAAAATACCGACCGAATTGAGAACCTCCTCCTTTTTGAAGTCGGTTAAAAATAAGCTCAAAATTTTTGCTTGAATTTTTATGGCTCTATTAGATCTCCTCTTTCTCGCCTACTCTTGAGTGGAAAGTCCAAGATGTTTCAAGCTTGGTTTACAGGTTTACCTCATCTCTTCAATTAAAAGTAGGATCACTTTTCTCCCAAGAACATTTGGAAATAACAAGTTTAATTTGTTTCATGACTGCAGCTGCACGCCTTACATATAACTGTTGTGACGTACCCTAACTAACTTTGTGAACAAGTGTAGCTACCATACATAACACTATGAATATACAAGAAACACATTATATGCAAAGTAGTCATACCACCATGGCAAGTCCTGTGGTGAAGACTCCTGGATGGCGCACCACACAGTCCCCAGACTTCAGCATGCACTTGATCTTGCCGCACTGTGCGCACGCCGGCAGCCGCTGCACCGCCGAGCAGAAGTAACAGAAAGCTCGACTCTTCTGCTTCCTGCACAGTCACATCCACCGCTCAGACCTGCATGCTTCACACAAATCACTTTAGTTATACTTAACGTAGATATTTCAAAAGGCCTTGAAGTTAACAAGCACTTTAGATTTATCTAGTTTGTCTAATAGGGACTGTGCTACTGATACAGATCCTCTCGGTAGAAACTTAGCAATTGGAGTATTAAATTAATCTTCTTTGATAGTGTTGTGCACAAGGCACTAAACTAGGGTAGGCACCTACCAATTATAAGTGCCAGCTAAAACGCTTTACCTATGTTCTGTGATAGATACTACATGTACATTACAAAAAGTGGAAAATTCCTCCTCCAATATAGGTTCCTAATAAATCCTCCGGGTATGCAATAAATCTAAGAAGTGCATGTTGCTGTTAACAACTTATTATTGCTTATACTTGACTCAATACAACACTTTAATTAGATAAAGAAATAATTTTGAACTTGCAAATATACACAGAACCTGCATGGATCTACTCAGCTTGTCCTACTAACTTATCAATTTTGATTCCAATATTTTAATTTAACACTGTTTAGTGTAACAAGTTGTGTAGTTCTGGCATACTGGCGTAAGTGTTGCTTTAGAGTAGGAGTCTCCCTGCGAGTTAATTATTATAGTTTGTAAGGTGCGATCTAGCCGCAGGCTTCGGCCGCGGCCAGGCGCCAGCTGCGAGCGGCGATGGTATTTACTTCTGACACTTGTCGCACTCCATGGGCAGGTTGCACGGGTGCTGCGCGATGTCGACGTGCTCACGAGCGTTGCGGATCTCCTTCTGACGCAGCTTTTGCTTTTCGGCTTTCTTGCGTTGACCTGTCTTTTTCTTGGGCATTTTGATACTATGTGAATTCTAATGAAATTTGGTACAAAATTAAGCACCAACAACAGTTCGGTTTTGGTTTGAATTTAAATTTTTTGAAAATTGGAAATAGGTACTTTAATTTGACAAAAATCAAAATTGACACCACATTGACACGTGACACTCGTGACACTGACACTGTCACAACTCGTCACGAGAGCGAAAATAAAAAAATATAAAAATAGTCTGTGATACTATTGTTGTTTTGTATTTTTATGGGTCCGCAAGATTCAAAATATAATTCGTATTATTCAAAATATGGATAATTGAACGGTAAGATAAAAATAATTAAAACTTAGATCCACTTTTAAACCTTAGCGACAATTTGATTTCTAGACGAATCTTATTGACGAAATGTCAAATAAATGTCAAGTACTCAAGTGTCAACATAAATTTTTTGTTTTTGTTTGTGACATTTGTTCTTATTTGTTTTGTTGTTGTTATTTGAAATTATAGGCATTAGCGGAAATGTAGGTAATATTGTATAGAAGCGAATTATCGTGATTAAAATATGAAGATTGATATTTGAGCGCGTTTACAACTACATTCGCCATTCGGAGTCGTCAGCCCATACGCGGCGCTCGCTTGTATGCTTCCTATCTTTACGTTTACTTGATTTTACTTTTAGTTCGTGCGCATCGTTCGTTTATTATTCATCGGGAAAAAAACTTTAAAATATGATACCGGCCTCCGAACTGGTGTGTATGATTATTTTTATTTTAAATTAGAATTGTGCTTGTATTTATATTCTAGCTCTGTAGAATTATTTACATTAAACTTTAGGCGGATATTAGGTGCTATTAAAAGATGAACAATGGCCAGTTTTATTTACGTTACCTTACCTTTGTTTAAAATTTTGAGTTTTCAGGATTGTTTTTAATTGAAAATACAGTCAACAGTAGTGTGTATTGCAGTTATCCACTTAGTGAGATTCTCATATACTCTTTGTAATAAGTTGTAGTTGGCCAAGCAAAGCGCCTCCAGTGCTCGGTAGTTGGGTACAAACTATTGGGAACTCTTTGCTTGAAATGTGAATATATGTCTATTGGTACATCCATGACTGAACCACTTCCATGAGCAGCTTCCAAAGCAAACCTTACTTTAGAAATGGTTCATCCATTCAGTGGTCAGGCCAGATGGTCAGACAGTGTGGACTGCTAGTACTACCCAGTGTTATAAATGTGTGCTGAGAGCCTGACTGACAGCCCAAACTCATTTAGGCTATTTTGTTCTTTGATTTGCTATAAATATTATTTATTGCTATTATTTAATTTTGCCTTCTATACTTGTCTATGTACAAATGCAACAAATGCACTCTACAGCCTAGCCTGTCATCACAACACAACAAATGTATTGTGAGCTCTAAATTGTGCAGTGTTACTGAAATGATAGACGAGGGGATTCTATTTATAACTTGTGCCACAACCAATAAGCTAATGTTCCGTGCTGAGTACAATATTCTACGCCTACACTTGGAAACTGTAGTTTAGCAACTAACTGTATTTAACTGTTGAAATATTATTTATTTACTTAATTTTTGGAGTACAATAATAGTAATTATTATATTTTATGTTAAACCTAGTTAGGTTGCACCAGTACTGATCTATGTTCTGTTCAAAGCCTTTTTTAACCGACTTCAAATAGGAGGAGGTTCTCAATTCGGTCGGTATTTATTATTTTTTTTTTATGTATGTACACCGATTACTCAAAGACGCCTGGACCGATTTCAAAAATTCTTTTTTTGTTTGAAACAGTATAGTCCCCATTTGGTCCCATTGCCATCATGTCAAGATCTGATGATGGAATCCTGGAGAAATTGAGGGGAACTTTCGAAAATTATATGGGTATCTAGTGTGTTCGTAAACTTTTCCATTTAGTACTTTTAAGCACTACAATTTCATGAAGGTTTGAAATCGATCTGATGATAGAGCCATAAAACAGACGAGGGAACTCCTTGGCGATTTACACCAGTTACCTTGTGTTTGGGCTTGATTAATTTGTATTAATGAGAACTTTCCACATAGATAGGTTGTGACTGTCATTTAGGGGTTTGGTGATGAAGACCAAGGACAATTTAAGGGAACTCCTTAACAGTTTACAGTAACTACCTTGTGTTTGGCCTTGATTAATTCGTATTGCTGAGAACTTTCTACCTAGATGAGTTGTGTCTGTTATTAGGGGTCTGATGATGAAGACCAAGGTCAATTAAGGGAACCCCTTAAAGGTTTACGGTAGCTACCTTGTGTTTGGGCTTGTTTCACTTGTATTGCTGAGAGTTTTCGTACCAAGATGGGTTGTGACTGTCTTTAGGGGTCTGATGTATTTGTTTGAGATAAAATTACATTTACACTAAAAATGGAAAAATAATAAAAATTTAAAAAAAAAAATACAACCAACTTCAAAACCTAAAAACGTACCCACTAAACTAAAAAGCGAAAAATAACATCATAATATGTTTTACCTGCTGATCAGTATGAAGGCGGTGCTTAGCCGGTGTTGTCTTAATTTAAGCCATTTCTGACAGGAACTCATGAAGCAACACTGTCTGCAAAATCTAAATCTATAATATATGACATGGCTTGAATGAATACATCACCGGCTTAGCACCGCCTTCATACTGATCAGCAGGTAGAACATATTATGATGTTATTTTTCGCTTTTTAGTTTAGTGGGTACGTTTTTAGGTTTTGAAGTCGGTTGTATTTTTTTTATTAATTGTAAATGTAAGTAAATCAAGTTATTGTTATATATATATTTGTGTGGTTGCCCGGCTGCAGTGGAGCAGCGCGCGCGCGGCGGGCGGCGCGTGGCTGCGCTGGTCGCACGCCAAGGGGCTGGGGCCCTTCTTCAAGGCGGTGTGCGTGTACTGCGTGGCGGGCGGCGGCGCGCCCTCGCCCTCCGCCGCCGCGCTCAAGTGCGCGCCCGTGCTGTGCCTGCTGCTGTGCGTGCTGCTGGCCGCGCCCGCCGCCAGGTAAGCGCCGGGGCGCGGGGGGCCGCGAACTGACTATTCATAAAAGCTGTAACTGCTAAGCTTCGTGATCGAACGAACGGCTTCAATATCTAGCACAAAAATATTTGAAAACTTCCATTGATTTTCCATGAGTCGTAGTATTAGTTAGGCCCAATGAATAAAATATTTTCGCCATATAAAGTAATGGCAGACGGCGAACATTCAGTCGGGCCGGGTGACGTAAGCGCGACGCTGCTGCGGCTGGAGCCGGCGGGCACACTGGAGTCGTCGGCCGCTCGACCTTGTGAAGGGTTCCGAGCGCGGCCGTCGCCCCGGCGTTATCTGGTATCGCGATCGCTGCGCGTGTCTGTCGGTCACTCGTGACGAGGAGCACGTGTCGGCCCAGTGTGACGTGTGCCGTGACGCAGGGCGACGTACGCGCGGCGCGTGTGCGCGGGGCTGGCGCTGTCGGCGCTGGGCGACGCGCTGCTGGTTTGGCCGCAGCACCTGCTGGCCGGCATGGCGGCGTTCGGCGGCGCGCACGCGTGCTACATCCGCGCCTTCGGGCTGCGGCCGCGGCGCTGGGCGGCGGCGGCGGCGCTGCTGGCGGCGGCGCTGCTGTACGCGCGCGCGCTGCCGGCGCCGGGCGCGCTGCGGCCGCCCGTGGCGCTGTACGCCGCGCTGCTGGCGGCCATGGCGTGGCGCGGCGCGGCGCGGCCCGGCGCGCAGCGGCCCGGCGCGCTGCTGTTCGCGCTGTCCGACGCCATCCTGGGGTACGCGCTGTTCGCGGCGCCCGTGCCCGGCGCGCGCGCGCTCGTCATGTCCACCTACTACCTGGGCCAGCTGTGCATCGCGCTCAGCGCGCTGGAGCCCGAGCCCGCGCCGGAGCCCGAGCCCGCGCCGGCGCCCGAGCCCGCGCTCGCGCCAGCGCCGGCCTAGTCTTCCAGTACCAGCCGTGTGAGAATTAATAAAACAAAATGAATACCGGAGCAAGAAAAACGACAAACGTCTTTCCAAAAGAATTAACTTTTAAGAATTAATTTCTAACTGTAAAAACGTGATTGTTCGCTCGTGATTAATCGCTCGAAGTCTCATACGTCGACTTGCGTCGCTCGACACGTCTCGTACGTACGAGTAGGTAATGTCTGTACATATCACGGCAGGCGCCGTAGCATATCTCCACCGCGCCGACACATTCACAGTCGCTACAGTACAGCAGCGCAGCCGGCGGGCGCGGGCGTGCGCCGAAACATATCTAGAGTGAGTAGCAGATCTGAATAGTACTTGTATTTTGTAAAACTATACCTCGATGTTTGTATCGTTCCTGTAGTGTGTGCTCTAGCTGTCTCCTAGGGCCGGCGGACGGTAGACGCTCTATCCGTTAGTGTGTAAGTATAATAACAAATAATAAGTATTTTTGACAGACAGTGGCGTTATCATGAACTGTACCTTAGGGACAACAAGTAGGTTGAGTAGGTAAGATACCTGCTCGTAGTCTCTCTAGCCTGTAAACATCCACTTGTACTGTATAAGGCTGTTTATTTAGTATTAGAGGTGAGGTGAGGGGGAGGGGGAGGACCAGAGGGGGGAGGTGCTTGTGAGAGCACTTGAGACACGTGCCTATTGAACGTTATTTTCGTGTAATGTTTTATTCCATGTTATAATATGTTATATGCCAATATATCTACTTACTTTGTAGTGGAAAATAAATTATTGTTGAAACATATGTTCCCATTTTATTCATAAGTTAAATGTGATGGGGGCAAATGTAATGATTTGCTAAAGTAAGCATTAATTCATTATTGATTTTACCAACACCTTGTGGTAGAGAAACATCTCGAGCAGGCCGAGGGCCTGTAGCCATCTAGCCAAGCGGCAAGTCGATTCTCTTCATTAACGCTCAGCGAACAAAAAGAATGATGGGAATGACATTTGCTATCGACAGGTCGCGGTGATAAAGTTAACGATCGGATCTGTCATTCCCATACATTTTGTTATTGTTGAAGCGTCAACTTTCGTAGAAAGAGAATCGACGTGCCACATGGGGACAGACAGGTGACAGGCCCAGGACTTGTGGCCTTGGCTGAAGGGTTCAAGATATTATCAGAATGCATTATAGGTGGAGGTGGTAAGATACATTAGCCTGTTACTTCCTGAGAATGTTGCTTTCTATTAATGACAATTCAAATTGTTCTAGTAGCTTTTGAATTTATTTATTACATAAACATTATACACCACCCGAATCCTTAACAAGAAGAGCGAACAAAATGAAAAAAAATATTATTAAAATGTATCAAGACTGTTCTCGAGTTTCGAGTCAAGCGAACGCCTATTTATTTTTATAATTAACACTAGCGGAAATCGATGTAAACTTTCAACCCCTATTTCATTTTTTGTAAACTTTCAACCCCTATTTGCATGTTGTACGAATAGGTATAAATAAATAGTTCATTAATCATTTTATAAAAATAAACGATTTTTATCGTTTTGTATTAAAAAAACTTCAACCCCTTTAGGGGTAGAGTGAAAAATTAAAAATCTTGAATGACATTATTTTTAGTATTTCTCTGGTAGTACACATACCAATTTTTACAAAAGCAACTTGAATAATAAAAAAAATTCAACCGACTTCCAACTCAAAAATTAGCCTAAACTAAAAAGCAAAAAATAACATCTTACCTAGATGCTACCTTCTGATCAGTTTGAAGGCGGTGCCAAGCCAGTGATGTTTTAATTTAAGCCGTTTAAATTACAAAATTTCTGTGGTTCTTTCAGAAATGGCTTTAATTAAAACATAACACTGGATTGGCACCGCCTTCAAACTGATCAGAAGGTAGCACATAGGTAAGATGTTATTTTTTGCTGTTGTCGGTTGAAGTCGGTTGAATTTTTTTATTAAAATTTTAATTTTTTAATTTTTAGTGCTAGCACACCTACTGAGTGTAACCAAAAATTAATAAGTAATTAGTTGAAACGTTATTTTCTTATGATAAATATCTAAGTCCTACAATCCCAATTTTAAAAATAGTACCTTAACTCATATACAAAATTTCACTCCCCCTTTATCCACACGTAATATGAATATTCAGAAAAACGTGAAAGGAACTGTCCTCCGTCTTCATCACTAGACCCCCTATGCAGTCACAATCCATATGGTTGGAAAGTTCACATCAATATAAAATTTATCAAGTCCAAACACAAGGTAGCTACTGTGAACCGTCGAGGAGTTCCCTTAACTCTCCTTCATCTTCGTCACTAGACCCCTAATACAGTCACAACCTATCCAGGTGAAAAGTTCTCATCAATCAAGTCAAAACACAAGGTAGCTACTGTGAACCGTCGAGGAGTTCCCTCAACTATCCTCCGTCTTCATCACCAGACCCCTAATATAGTCACAACCCATCTAGGTGGAAAGTTCTCATCAATACAAATTTATCAAGTCAAAACACAAGGTAGCTACTGTGAACCGTTGAAGAGTTCTCTTAACTGTCCTTCGTCTTCATCATCAGACCCTTAATACAGTCACAACCCATCTAGGTGGAAAGTTCTCATCAACACAAATCAATCAAGCCCAAACAAAAGGTACCTGCTGTAAATCGTTGACGAGTTCCATCGTCTGTTTTTCGGCTTCATCATCAGACCAACTCCAGACCTTCATAAAATTGTAGTAGTTTAAAATACCTTATAGAAACGCTAACAAACGCACTAGCCGTGAAAAAAAAAAAAAGCACATTAGGTATTAAGCACAGACCACCTTGGTAATAAGTGACGAAGCTATGAAGTAAGAAACATTAAAAAAAAACATATGCGTCGGCTAAAAAGCATCTTTCGTCAAGCGTCAGTTGAAATAAAACAAGACTTGTGATTAATTATTTATATAATATATGCAAATATTTACAACTATCAACAATCGGACATCACACAACTCGGCCGGACTGCACTCGGCTGTACAATGTACACAACACATCTCTCCGTACACGCAGCAACCCAATGCTATAGCTTGGCAAGATCCTTCGTAACACTCTCGATGGTTCGTGCGGGCCGGGGGCGTGTAGCGATGAATGAAGAACTCACGACTGATGCACCTCACTTCTCCGCACGCACGATTTCACTCTCTTGTCTTTGCCCCCCGTCGCCCGCATATCATGGGAGTTTCATCAACGAACTTGTCAAGCTATAGTCGCGTATTGCTGAATGTTTTCATGTTTTATGAAACATACACATCCATCCGGTACTTTGGGGCTAGATAGTGATTCGTGTTGTCCTTATATATTTATTTATTATTCTGATGGACACATCACATAAAAGCAGCTTAAAATACAAATCTTATAAAAAACAAAATTATACAATGAGAACTCATTAAATATTCATAGTGATGGATGAAAGGTATTCAATTAATTTTTAAATTTACTTTTGTTTTTGCTGTACAAATAAAGAATTTATATAATTTATACATTAAATTTAAGTATTGAATTTAATAATTATGTATCAGCGAAGCTTTGACCGCTGATACTCAGTAAAAAAATAAATACTATACTTAAAATAAAAATGTTTAGTCAACAAACAAGCCAGCACAACAACAGTATCAAGCGCGAGCGTGCGCGCGCGGCGGCGGCCGGCCGCGGACTGACGCCGCGCTACTCGCGGCGCAGGTTGTCGAGGCGCGCCTGCAAGATGGCGTCCGCGTCGCTGACCGCGCCCCCGCCCCCGCCGCCGCCCGCGCCGCCCGCCGCGCCGCCGCCGCCGCCCGCCAGCGCCGCCGCCGCTGCCGGTGTCTTGCCTGCAAATATGCAAATGACATATACAAGTAAGATACTGTGAAAACTCTTTACACAATTAAAGGAGCATCGATTACAAAATGCAATGTCGAGCATTGATGTGACCCAGTTCAATGGCAAGCTCCTGAGTGGGAGCAAGCCAGAGCCGGTCGCCGAGTAGATCCGCAGTACTCACCAGCGACAGAGAGGCTGCCGGTGGCCTGTGGCAAGCCCGACAGCTGGTCGTTGAGCTGCAGCCCCAGCTCGTCCAGGATCTGCGACACCACAGCATCACTGAACAGAGAAAACATGGACACTATTAGTCTTTTAGGATAGTGCTGATGTATGTACAATGATATTAAAATATGGGATCAGACATTGCATCTTTTTATGTCATAGATCCAATACCTGATCCTCTTCAATCTAAGATACACACCACAACATAACTCAACCAGAAATCATCATCATCTATTGGTCTACATCATCAGTTATTGGTCTACATTAATAATTTTTGAATCTAAAATATTGCTCTCTTTTAACAATAAAAGAGAACTGTATTTTTAGGCTTAGGTATTTAAGTAATAATAATAATTTACGTTTGGTACCAAATTTAGGCAAAAGAAATGTTATTTTGTACCTTTCTTCTTCATCATCATCTCCCTCCATGGCCTCGTCGATGGAGTCGTTCATCATCTCCTCTTTCATATCCATGATCTCCGACTGCTTCTCAAACTCCTGCAACATTCAAACAACAACTCATTCATTACACCATCTGAAGGCCTGCTGCTGAGGCTAAATGACAAGTAGCCAGGAACCTGCTGGGTACAGCAGTGACAACCTCTCTGGCACAGCTGGCAGTGCTGTGGTTCACAACAGAAAAGTCCAGGTTCCATTCTCACCGTGAGTCTGTTCAGGATATTTAATTTCAAATATAAAATGATACATGAATAGAAACTTAAAAATTAGTAGCTAGTAATAAAAGATAGTGATAATTTGTGTAGGACTTGCTTTACTTCACAGGCCCCTACTAGTTAGTTCACAATTATGCTGTTATAAGACTAAACAGAATCACCACCAGGTTTACTCGTGTGTGTGTCATAGCAGTGTTTACTACAAATGATGCATTTAAAACTTAACAGTATGACATTTGGATTGGTAACACATTCACCAGTTTACTCCCCGAGGGCGTAACAAAGTTTTAGTTCAAAAAGCGGGCGGGCGTACCTGCAGGATCTTCTGTATCTGAGGCACATTGAGCTGGCGGTTCATGGAGGCCATGGCGCGCGTGACGCCGCGCATGGCCTGCGCCATGCTGCTCTGCGACTTGAGCGTCTGGATCTTGAGCGCCACGGCCTGGATGTTGGCCTTCATCAACATGAACTTGCGCACGTAGCGCCGCGTGCGCACCAGGTCCTTCGCCATTATCTTCACTGCATCCTACCACATGCAACATCTCCATTACTCTTTTTACTGAGGAATAATACTTTCATCATTAGCAGCCTATTTTAGTAGCACACTACAGGGCCTGGCCTCACTCCTTACAGATTTCTATTATCCAACTGTTTGCCAATATAGAAAAGATACAAATTGTAACAAAGGCATATCTGTGGAAAACAGTCACGTTGATAACAGATGAATCTGCTAAATTAATTTTATCCACTAAAGACGAAATAAAACCAATTTGGCAGATTAATTTAACTCATTTGGGTCACAGAATTATTTCATAGTACACAAAAAAGTACAAGTAGATTGTTCTTATGTAAATAAATAATATTATCAGAGGAAGATAATACTAAAGTTCTTTTCTTTCCTTTCCCACACTTGGGCATTATTGTTGGGCACTATGTAAAGTAATCACAGAGCCATAACAAGAGCTCAGTGACTAGTGACTGACCATCTGTCCATCCTTGGCAAGCTTCTTGATGTCAGCAATGACCTTCTTCTCTTGCTGCTCCATCTTCATGCGCTCTCGGTCCAGGTCGCGCATGGCCTTGTTGAGCGCGCGCTGGTTCTTGCGCAGCATCTCCTCGGGGGTCATCCGGTGCCCAAACAGCCACTCCATTGTGGATATACTGTCACCTCTACAACACAAATGTGTTACTGACACTTCTTTCATACTTACAGAATTGTTTAAGATTTGGAGATCAAAAGATCTGAAGATAATTGTATCATCGTATGAACATCAGTTTTTTAAAAAAAAGGAGATTGATTACTTATGTTTAGTAATAATAACAATAGAAATTTGTAATGTAATACTGTAATATTTAATTTGGATAATTATTTCAATTTCATTTTAAATATCATATTTGCACGCCAAAGTGGCATATTATGTTAAAACTAGATTTAAAATATTGTATTGTATATTGTATCATTCAAAAACCCACAGTCAAATAAATTTATTTTGAATAATTTTATTACCAATATTACAAATCTTAATCGTCGTGTCGAGTAAATTAGTGTCGTATTGTAGCGCGACATCGTAAATTATAATATAAAAGAGCAATTACCTCTACAAAATCAAATTCATACGATGAACACTTGTTTTGGGATGATGATTCAGACACCAGTAAATTGAGAAATTCAGGACACAAACAGTCTACTTAAAATGCACTAAATATTATTGTACTATTATTTATTACAGATGAAACAAGGTATTTATCATTGTTTTTAATTTCTATTAGCATTACAGAATAATAAAATATTTTAATATTATTTTACAAATAGGTATCAAAATAATAACTTTTATCTTTTCGTTTTCTCAAATACGTCACGTCAAATCAACATTCAACGTCAACGTCAAGTCAAAAGTCCCAATCGCAGTACAAAGTGCCATAGACAAGAAAGAAGAAGAAAAAGAACGTCAACGTCAAATCAAATGATAGTTATTCAAAATGTTCGAAACCTCAGAGAACGAGAGTAGTATACTGTCAATGTCAAATTAAACGCTCAGACTAATTTATATAAGGACTAGCATAGCACCATAACACTGTCTTCAGAGGATCCTCGAGTACTTCGGTCACATTGCCAGAAGAGCTAACTAGGTGAAACTTGTTATCACTTCCAAAGTAGAAGAGATCTTGAGATCTTGAGGACGTAGCCTGATGCGTTGGCCAGATCAAATCCGTACCACTCTCGATACGAAAGTACAAGAAGTTTTACATGTCACGTTAAGCAGAGCCGCCTGGCGTGACATCGAGCGGGGAAAAGTCGTGAATGTGTTGTATCCTATAACACGACGACACTCAGTAATGAGGGTCACGACGCGAAGAGAGAGTATCGCACTCAATTTCACGAACAAAAATGTTTGTTAAATTGTGAGTAAAATGAGCTTAAACTAGGCTAAGTATAATATATCCTAAGTTAAACTAAAAGTTGTAAGCCTTTTTGGAGTTTACTCCTTAAGAATCGATTTTTTATATATAAGGCGCCCGGTATGAGAAAAATCCGAGGGGTAAAACCAACTGAACTAACGAAAAAGTGTCACGTTTTTGGTGCGCACCTTTAGTGCGCAACTTTCTAATTTAGCTGTGAGTGTATTGAGACGTACATAGGGTATGCTGTATAGGCGACTATACCTATATACTATATGTTATTGGGCTTGTTTGTTTAATGATTATATCATTGTAAGAGTAAAATATATAATGTGAAGTATATTATAAAGTCTATTAGTTATTTTACAATTCTATACATTTAGTCTTCTTTAACATAAGTATTACTAAAGCCCTACTCGATGTGCACTGTTTACCAACAAAAAAAAGTGTGTATGTTAAAAAAAACAAAAAGTTAGCTCGAAGCACGTCTCAATACTCGCGCCTTATAAGTGAAAGATGCGCAACCGAGGTGCAGCAGGCCGCGGCGTGCGCATCCGCCTACAGCGTGCACATGGGTGCGATGTGCAAGTTGTTGGCGGCACAGCGCACGGTGAAAGGTGCGCAGAATAGGTTGCGCACAAAAAACGTAACGCATGTCATTTCATAACTTATTGGAGTTTACTCCTTAACAATCGATTTTTCATTTATACGCCTCGGTACGTTTTTTGTGGGCAACCTATTCTGCGCACCTTTCACCGTACGTAGCCGCCATAGCGTGCACATGCCTAGCGCGTCCGCACGCACGTGCACGCTGTTGGCGGGCGCGCACGCAGCGCTGCACCTCGGTTGCGCACCTTTCACTTTTCAGGCGTTGCTATTGAAAAGAGTAAACTCCATTCGTGCGACGGAGCTGACACACTTTTTTTACACTATTTAACTACTTATACAAAAAGATATTTTTACGGAGCTTTTTATTAGGCGAACACGATTAAAACTAAAACTTTAAACTCGTTAATACTTTGACAGAAAAGTAACGTGGAGGCATGTCCATAAGTAATTAGTCTGAGAATTAGACTTCATGTGTTCATGTTGTCAACTTGTCAAGTCAAACTCAAGTTTCCGTTTTTATCTGTGGACATAGCATCTTCATCTTCATTTGTGGTCTGTGATCTTCATTCGTTCGTTCGTTTCGTTTAGAATATCGCGCCTCTTTTGTGTTTATTGTTTTTCTCAAATGTCAATCCCAGTTTTAAATTTTAATACCAGTAGTTTAGACTGTTTTATTATATTTTTTTGTTTAAATTTCCATAATTATGAGTGACGACGATGTCACCATCATGGAAGTGGACGAACCGGAGCCCAAACCCGCGGCGAGCAAGCCGGCGGCGGCGCCGAGCCGCGCGTCGACGTTGCCGTGGATAGAGAAGTACCGGCCGCAGACGTTCGCCGACATCGTGGGCAACGAGGACACGGTGTCGCGGCTGGCGGTGTTCGCGCGCGCGGGCAACGCGCCCAACATCATCATCGCGGGCCCGCCCGGCGTGGGCAAGACCACCACGGTGCTGTGCCTGGCGCGCGCGCTGCTGGGCGCGGCCTTCCGCGACGCCGTGCTCGAGCTCAACGCGTCCAACGACCGCGGCATCGACGTCGTGCGCAACAAAATCAAGATGTTCGCACAGCAGAAGGTAAGCACTCAGCAACTCGCTCGCTCCAATCGTTCGTCAGTGATCTCGCAGTCGTAGCAGTAGTGGTGCTAATGAGGCGTGGACAGTGAACATGTATTCGCAACATCTATTCTTAGGGGATAGTTAGATACTAAAATTACCTTCCCAAATTTCATGTTTAGGTATAATAAGGGATTTTTGATGATTTGTAGTGTTTTTATTTGAATTTTTCACTGATATCCTCAAAATAATTGCAGGTAACGTTGCCAGCAGGCCGGCACAAGATCGTGATCCTGGACGAGGCGGACAGCATGACGGACGGCGCGCAGCAAGCCCTGCGCCGCACCATGGAGCTGTACTCCAGCACCACGCGGTTTGCGCTGGCCGCCAACAACAGCGAGAAGATCATCGAGCCCATCCAGTCGCGCTGCGCCGTGCTGCGCTACACCAAGCTCTCTGATGCGCAGATACTGGCCAAGGTGACTTGCAGCATACTAAACCAGAAAACCCAAACGCAATGTGAAATGCATGTCATTTACTAAACTTATATAAATTTTGTTTTGTTCTTTTAAAAAAATGCAAAAAAAAGCCTCAATAGCTCAACGGTAAGAGTGGTCAGACTAATCACTGAGGGGTGATGGTTCGATCCCCACCCCATTGGTCTATTGTCATGCCCACTCCTAGCACAGTCTTTTCTGACTAATTGGAGGGAATAGGAATATTGGTCATATTTTTTTTGAAATTTAAGAAAAATGTTTGACAATATATGACAGACTTGTTTCCCTACTGATGAGATGAGAGTTGCTTCACTTCTCTCACCTCTCACTGGTACTGTTGCAGGTTATAGAAGTGTGTGAGAAGGAGCAGCTGTCGTACACGGAGGAGGGCGCCAACGCCGTAGTGTTCACGGCGCAGGGCGACCTGCGCGCGGCGCTCAACAACCTGCAGTCCACTGCGCAGGGCTTCCGCCACATCAGCCCTGACAATGTGTTCAAGGTACCGACACGCTAATCACTAGAAATAGTCTTACATTCCTTACATCAGCACTTTGTTTAAGCATTCTTCACTAAAATATTGATTCTTTCAAAACCAAAACAATGAAAAGTGCAGCTCCTGCTGACCTTCAGTAATCAAAAAGGTACAGTTTATGGCTCATGTCACTGGACCACTTTAGTCAAATATTACTTTCTAACTTTCTTTTCATTTATTCTTTAGGTAGTTAAATTAGTTAGCTTAAGATTAGTTGTTTTAGATAGTGTAAATAGTTATAAATGAAGAAGAATAAATAAACAGAAGAGTATTCTTTACTAGTTAGCCCTTAACTACCATTTCTCCTGATTGTAAGTGATCATGATGATGATGTAACTCCCTGATGCTGAGATGAGCTGTCCATTGGTAAAAGAATTTTTGAAATTGGCCCAGCAGTTTTGAGTTAATACATTACAAAAATACAAATCTTTATAATTTATTACAAATGTAGAAGATTTTGTCACTATACTCTTCAATTCAAATCAAAACCCATGTATTTCACATAGGCTTGGTTTTGAACAAGTACTTTTGAAATGTCTTTTTTGACTATTTGTAAAGACTCTACCACCTGACCGGAAGGCAGGTTCTGCCACTCTTGACTTGAACTCTTGTATAGTTGTGGGTCATCTTAAGAGTGGTCAGTTATGATCCATTGCCATTCCTTCCGTACTGTAGTTCTCCTCGAACATTGAGCCTTCTCAAAAATTCAAATTATGATATCAGGTGTGCGACGAGCCGCACCCGCTGCTGGTGCGCGGCATGCTGGAGGCCTGCGCGCGCCGCGACCTGCCCGCCGCGCACAAGGTACTGCGGCCTCGTGCCGCCTGCCCTGGCTTACTTTGTACAATAATACCTACCAAAACCTCACAGTTTCACTGGGTACTTCCCATTCCTGAGTTAGTTCCTAACTCAGTAATTATTGAGTTTATTTGTCACATACAAAAATACAAATGTATCCACTTTATAATATTACTGTAGATTAATAAAACTAGCAGATGTCACTATTGTTTAACAGAGTGTCACTTCAAAGTTCATACAAAGAATACCTACATAGTGCCGCCCGGTGCCGGCAATGCTGCTCGCCACTGAATGAGTTTAAAAGATGTAAATTAGTGGATTGAATACACGCAGGTGATGGCGAAGCTGGTGCGGCTGGGCTACGCGGCCGAGGACATCATCAGCAACGTGTTCCGCGTGTGCAAGACGCTGGACGCGCCCGACGACCTGCGCCTCGCCTTCGTGCGCGAGGTCGGGCTCGCGCACGTGCGCGCCGCCGACGGGCTCGGCTCGCCGCTGCAGCTGGCGGCGCTGCTGGCGCGCATGTGCCGCGCCGCGCCCTGACGAGCCGCTTCAGTGTGGATGTGTGCATGTACTGCGCTACGTAGTGAGCTGACAGTTTAGTGATTGTGTGATAAGATACTTACTGTGTGATGTCACGAACCATGACAAAAGTGGGAACAATTAAATCAACTGTATTTCTTGAGTGAGACTCAATAAAGATTGTTAACTAATTTGCTGTAATCGAAAAATATTTAATATTTTTGAAAACATATTGTTAAGTTTCTCTCAGTTGTAATATATTTTTCTTGCATGAAAACAGCTACTTTATTGCAAAATAACTCCACATTCTTCCCCTCTCTCTCACCACCACCTGCCAGGTTGCCGTTGACACCTCTTGACACTATAGCAGAGTGTTACGACAACAATAATACATCTATTCTGTAATTCGTTTTCATAAACGTGTTAGATCGTTGATCTTACACTTTGACAAAAGAGTAACATGTAGCAAGTGAGGTCTACAATATCTAATCAAGGAGGGTAGAACATTAATAAAACCAAGCACTCGTAACATATTCTTATATTCAATTTAATGATAAAATATAATTTTACAATTGTTATATAAAAGTAAAAATAATCTTATAATTACATGAAGTGTAGATAAGTTGGACGACGTAGTGTAGTGTGTAGCAGGCGTGCGGCGAGCAGCAGGAGCGATGCGCGGGCGCCGGGGGGCGTCAGGCGGGGTCGCTCTGTCGCGTGTCCGCGATCATCTTGTTGTGCTCGCCCATCAGACTCTGTAACGTGGCGGGCTCGCTTCAATATCTCCAATGTCATTATAGTTCAGTTCAATAGAGGACAGTTCAATTCAGTTTTTTACAATTCCCGCGAATCCATGGATTTTTCCGGGAAATGTAGACTTATTATGGTGCTTATTAACCTCCTCAATCTTCCAGTGAAATTCCTATTAAAATAGGTTCAGCCGTTCCAAAGATTAGCCTGGATAAACACACAGATAAAAAGATCTTGTTTGTGTTTGGTGTCATGTAAAAAGCTAAAAACTATAAGCACTTGAGAAACCGCTTATTTTGTAAGCACAGATAGAGGTATTGAGAGTAAATATGATTCGGACAATACAACACTGCTGCTTGGCATAGACATATCACAATAAGTATTAGCTTATTTATTTATTTATTGAAATGTTTCACAATAGGGTGAGGATTCGAATATTTAAAACGAAATGGCGCTAAAAATAATAATAATTATTGTGAAGTTAAGATAATATTACATATTTTCTTCGTGTATATATAAGTGTGTAAAATTTAAGTTGTATGATTTTTTATATTGACAGAGAAATAATACGAGTATGTATTTCCCTGGTTAACCATTTGTTTTACTTTAAAATGAAATACAAGGAGAATACAAGTAACTGCGTAACGTTGCGCCGGCGTTGTCCCATGTGCGGGCGGCGCCCTCTGTGTGCCAGTTGATGCACATGGCCACGGGAAGAGGGAGACAGCGAGAGTTACCGTGCGCGTGCGAGCGAGGCGGCGTCAGTGCAGCACGAGCGCCTCGCCGGCGGGCGCGCCCTCGATCATCTTCTGGTGCTCGTCGCTCAGCGCCTGCCGCGCAACACACGCCAGCTCAGACACACACAAGCGACACACAGCTCTGTCCGTACACTAATCAGATATGGACCTGACACGAACATCTGACGCGTTTATTAGAACCGTCTCTATGGAATTTATATTACATCGTTGTAATCGTTTTTGTCGTGAAAATGCTGTTGGATTTGAGTGCGATACAAGTTCATAGCTAATTAGTCTATGGCTTTATCAGATATTGCCGTTCTATTTAAGGACGACAGCCAGGCATCTATAATCAAAGCAAAAAACAATTCAACAAAAGGAACTCAAGCCAAAGCCCGTCACCTACCGTAGCGCCGCCTGGAAGCCGTGCATGCGGGGCGGGAGGGAGGGGGGTCAGTACCTTGAAGTACTTGACGGTCTTGACGCGCAGCTCCTGCGTGGCGTCCTCGTCGCACACGAACAGCGTCTGCGCGTGCTGCTGGAAGGCGGACACGGTCCACATGTGGTTGACGCCCTCCTCCACCGCCTTGGCCAGCGCCAGCGCCTTGTGCGCGCCCGTGATCAGGATCATGACCTCGCGCGCGTCCATCACCGTGCCCACGCCCACCGTGAGCGCCTGCCGCGGCACCTGCCCACGACCGATGCAGTTATCACTATCAGATTACATGTTACTGACAATGATGCAGGGATCTGGTCAGAGTTTGTCTGACGATGGCCCCGGCGGACAATAAATCCTAGCGAACCTTGGAGATGTCGTTGCCGAAGAAGCGCTTGTTGGCCTCGAGCGTGTCGTAGGCCAGCGTCTTGACGCGCGTGCGCGAGACCAACGACGAGCCCGGCTCGTTGAAGGCGATGTGGCCGTCGGGCCCGATGCCGCCCACGAACAGGCGCACGCCGCCGGCCTGCGCGATGAGCCGCTCGAAGCGCGTGCACTCCAGCACCAGGTCGGGCGCGTTGCCGTCCAGCACGTGCGCCTGCGCCGGGTCGATGTCGATGTGCTTGAAGAACTCGTTCCACATGTAGTAGTGGTACGACTCGGGGTGGTCGCGCGGCAGACCTGCGGTTCACAGCATGGGTTACTTGCTATTGGGAAACAAAATCAACAAAGGAAATTAAATTATGAAAATTTAATTTTACTATTATATAATAATTAATTATGGCTTTTATTACCCACACGAGTTTCGCAACTCACATAGGTACGGAAGTCCAGAAAGAGACGGAGACGGAGAGGCAAACGGTCACTGTTGATATCAGACTGCAGCAATGACCTACGCTAGTGTAATAGATATTTGCCTAATGCCCAAAGTCGATTCTAAACCCCTTTAAATCCCATAGCAGCGCCATTCTTATAATACGATGGTGTACATACTTATCTAAGCCTTGAAGTCACGCCTATCTGTCTTTATCTAACACCATAGTACAGACAGAGAGACAACAGCGACGTGCCACTCACCGACGTACTCGTCCATGTTGAAGGTGGTGACGTACTGGAAGGACAGGCGGCCCTCCTTGTGGAACTGTATGAGGCGGCGGTACATGCCCAGCGGCGTGCCGCCCGTGGGCAGGCCCAGCACGAAGCGGCGCCCGGGGCCCGGCGCGAACTGTGTGATGCGCTGCAGCACGAAGCGCGCCGCCCAGTCCGCCACCACGTCCGCGTCCTCCAGGATGATGAGCCGCATGCTGCGCGCGGGGCAGGCCGCACCCTGGGTAACAGGTATATCTGTACATATAGGTATTTACTATCTATATCAAAGCGGAAGGTCTTCTTCTCCGTGATTCGTAAACCTCATGTGTGAGAGGTCGTTACACCTCCATCACGACCAACTTTGTTCTTAGGATCTTATGCCATCTTGTTCTATCTCCGGCTATTTGGAGAGCATCGTAGACGGTGGACTCCAGTGTAGAGCACACCTGGTCAGAGCAACGATCGAACAGTTCGATTTATTACGTACTAGCGGACGCCCGCGACTTCGTCCGCGTGAAAGTCGTTGTAAACTTTCAACTACCCCTATCCTACCCTACCCTACCTCTACCCTACCCTACCACTACCCTACCCCTACCCTACACTACCCCTACCCTACACTACCCCTACCCAACCCCTACTCTACCCCTACCCTACCCCTACCCTACTGATTAAGGCTGCACTTCTTTATTTATTCCTCCCACCGCGAGTCGCGACGAGCGCTGCAACCGTTACACAAAAATAATCCTTAAAGTCCTTAAAGCATGAATTAGTATTCACGCGCGATGGCTTAGCGTATTTCATGTATAACTTTGATGTTTCTTTACCGATTTTTATGATTATTTTTTTATTGAATATTAACTTATACTTATAATGTTAACTTTCTTATTAGGGATGAGTGATGAGTGTTATAAACATAAGGGTAGACAAATATAATCAGAAAGCTCCGAACTGCTAAGCTATCGGGAGTTACACGTGTTATTGTGAGTCAACCATAAAAGATAGACATATATATGCTGTTGTGTTTTTATAGATAATTTTAAGGAGAACATTTCCGTCATACATGATTTCTATGTAGCTTTAACCATTAAGGCTGTACACGCGACGTAAGCTTAAAAAATTGAGTAACTTCTCCCGTTTTCTCAACATTTCTCTTCACTGCTCTGCTCCTATTGATCGTAGCGTAATGAAAAGTATACTATAACCTGCCCAGGAGTATGTTGAATAATTGTACCAAGTTTCGTTAAAATCCGTCGAGTAGTTTTTGTTTCTATAAAGAACATACAGACAGACAGACAAAAATTTTACTGATTGCATTTTTGGCATCAGTATCGATCACTAATCACCCCCTGATAGTTATTTTGGAAATATATTTCATGTACAGAATTGACCTCTCTACAGATTTATTATAAGTATAGATGTTAAAGATTACCTAATACGTATATTCCAAAATATACCCCTGTGCTTAGAGCGCGGTCTGACAGACTTAAGTAAGTACAGCTTCTATAACCTGACAATGTTGTTGTGGCCAGGCTCTCAGACACGGTTACGTATTGTTTGGCCAACAAACAACAGAAGGCACTGATAAGTGCAGCAATAAAGTATTTCTTAACCGCAACCAATAAGTATAAATAAATAATATCGCAGATAAGATGTCGTCGCCCCACAGCGCGCTCTGGGCTGCGCTACTGGGCGGGTCGTGCGGTCACGTCGATGCTACGCCTCGCTCGACAGGAGGTTAGCTTGTTCGAATGCGAATGTCGAGATCGTGGATTCGATTCTCCAAATGGATAAAAAAAAAGACTCAAATGTAACAAATTTTGTTATGTGTCAAATGTCGCAAGATAATACTATTTAATAATAACCTCCTGCTCGAAGATGATAATTACGGTGTAGTCGACGATGAGTGCATTACTGCCTCGTTGGTTTCGGATCACGAGGTGTGTTCAAGTCCTGGGTCAGTCTATGACTATTGAGTTTACTTTTAAAGTAATTGTCAGGACGAACATACCTCCTTGTGTCTAAGAGCACGGCAAGCCGTCGGTCCGACATTATCATTACAGATTCAAACATTACCTTGAGCTCGCCAACCCACATTGGAGCACACCCAACAATGTGACTGCAGCCCGACACGACCGGTGAGACACCAGGCGTCGAGCCGGCGGCTTTACGTGCTCTCCGGGGCACGGGGGTGTAACATCGCCGACTTCCCAACAACAGGTTGCCATTAAGATTTTTGTTGTAATAATAATCCCAGCAACATATTTTGTGTTGTCCTGATCCGGGATTTGAACACTGGAGTTGATTTGCTTGCTTGAACGCGCTAATCTCAGGAACTACTGGTCCGCTTTGAAAAATTCTTTCAGTGTTAGATAGCCCATTTATCGGGGAAGGTTATAGGCTATATATTATTCTCATATTCTTACGGGAACGGGGACCACGCGGGTGAAACCGCGCGGCGTCATTATCAACCCATATCATCGGCTGACTGCTCAGCTCGAGTATCCTTTCAGAATGAGAGGGGTCGGGCCAATAGTCCACCACGCTGGCCCAATGCGGATTGGCAGACTTCACACACCAGAGAATTACGAAAATTCTCTAGTGTGTAGGTTTCCTCACGGTGTTTTCCTTCACCGTTTTAACACGTAATATTTAATTTCTTAAAATGCACATAACCGAAAAGTTGGAGGTACATGCCCCGGACCGGATTCGAACCTATGCCCTCCGAATAGAAGTCAGAGGTCATATCCACTAGGCTACCATGGCGTCAGTATTATGATAATGATGAAGTCTGGATTACATTAACGCGAGTCGATAGTGGCCGTTGTGGAACTGGAACCTGTAGGTAGGTACATGACTAGCTGCTACTCGTAGCACCTATGTATCGTACTATGACGCTGCGACGGCGGGCGATCACACCGATAACTCGCCAGTCTGGTTTTCTTTTATCCTTTACAAATCTACCTACTTTTTTATTGTTATCATTATAAAAGCTATCTTTGTTTACTAGAGGCTGCATGGTCACACCCTACTCGTACCTAATCACCCGAATGTTATAAAGATCATAGACGCCGTAGCCGAATACGAGTACCTATATAGGTTCATAATATTCGTTGTATGTATAATATTATAATCTACATACCAAGTAGTACCTACCTAAAAAGAGCCGTGATAGCCCAGTGGATCTAACCTCTGCCTCCGATTCCGGAGGGTGTGGGTTCGAATCCAGTCCGGGGCATGCACCTCCAACTTTTCAGTTGTGTGCATTTTAAGAAATTAAATATCACGTATCTCAAACGGTGAAGGAAAACATTGAGAGGAAACCTGCATACCAGAAAATTTTCTCAATTCTCTGTGTGTGTCAAGTCTGCCATTCCGCATTGGTCCAGCGTGGTGGACTATTAGCCTAACCCCTCTCATTCTGAAAGGATACTCGAGCTCAGCAGTGAGCAGAGATTGATATTGATGATGATGACCTACCTAGGTTAGGCATAATATAAGTCGTTGACTTGTTAATTTGTTATTTATTTACTAAAGTTCGTTTCATGTAGGATGGTGCGGGTGACAGTTCGTTTCACTCTTGAAAGTTTGCCGCGATTTACGATAATAGTAGGTAGGTATGTAGGTATTATGAACGTCACACAGGCGACTGTCACTGTACCTTGCTATCTGAAAAACTTTACTTAATTAATATTCAAATTAATTATCTTATACCAGTAGGTAGGTACCTAGCCTGTATACAATAATTGGAATAGTAATTAAGTAGTAAATAACAAATTGAAAACGAAATGTAAGTCTTAGTTCGAAAAAATACGAAAAACAATCAATATTTTGACAAGTCAATAAACTTTAGAGGTCACTAACCTTTAAAAATTCCGCAGCGCGTCGTTAGCGCGAGGTTCCCGGCTCTGCGCCGCTGGTATGTTATTCCTTATTATTACTTATCAGTGTTAGCACACTAGCCCGGCGTCTGTGTTGTGTGAGCACTGTTAACCGACAGTGTTAAACTTGTAACCAAACAAAACACGATCGGCGGAGGAACTATCGTGACTAAATGACAGTTGACAGCGCGACGTGAGCGTACAAAGTAATAGCGCGTCGCCTCGAAAGCAAACGCGGCTCGCGAATGACGTTGCGTTGACATTCGCCGCGACCGCGACGTCGACCTCGTCTGACAGCTCGCAGCGCCATCAGTGACTTGTGGCAGCTTGTGGCTTGTAGCACAGTAAAATATATACAAGCTTGTAGTGTTCAAGTAGAGTGCGTGCAAGATAAGTCTGCACGCGACCGGTGGCGGCGCGGTGGTGACTTTACCGCGATCTCTTTTACACCCGCCTAGAGATAGATAGAGATAGACGACATGATTTTTTGGAAGGTTGACCACGCGCAAACTTATCGTGCGTGCACTTTAATCGTAAATCAGAATCAGACGAACGAACTGTAAGGTAGTACTCAAGTATATAGCATGTCTCACGAACGCTGGAAACTGAAACAGTAGCAGTCAATGAATGATGAAATTACAAGGAAAACTGTTTAACAACTAAATAGCAATTATTGCTATTTCAAGAGTAATAGTCGACCGACTTAAAACACTTATGTAATTGAAAATTGCATACTAATTCCGTTGTTAATTAAAAAGATCAAGTTGTCAGTAAGATAACTCAGACTCTGTTAAAACTAGAAAGATGAAATTTAGTATAGATATATCAATTACGTCCATTATTATGATAAAAAGAAAATCATTTTGGAATCCTTCTTTACATGCGAAGTAAGGATGAATAGAGATGATGACAGTTTTTTAAATTGTATATAAATTAAGAGTACGCTAATAGTAAAGCAATTTTGTAAAAGGGGCAGGGTATCTGCGATCATTACTTTCGGAGGTATAGGGATTTAAAGGGTCATATTTGCGGCGCTGCCGTGGATCCCTGAAAAACGCCCCATACAAAATAGCACGAACTAATGACGTCGTAGGTAATGTAATGATCGTTAGATTTGTATGTGCGTTCAAACAAAATTACTAATATCTTTGTTATTTGTGCGTTTATGTTCATAGTTAATTTATTAAAAAATGTCACATTTAATGTAAAGAAGCTAAAACTGTATGAATTTTCAGTTAATTACGATAAAACGAATTTAATAGATTTTGTAATTTTATAATCTTATTTATTTTGCAAATATCCAGACGATCTTTGTTTTTTATGTATAAATTAGTTAACATTGATCTTTTTTACCCCAATGTGTCATAAAAATCAATATATTCAAACCTAGTCATCATCCCCATTGTTTATCGTCAATACCATGGTGTGGAATATCGTTATCGGTATTTTTGTATATTATATGCTGACATAAGTTGGATTAATCTACGGAACCCTACACTGGGCGTGGCCCGACACGCACTTGGCCGGTTTTCACCCGCGTATAGACATTCTAATCGATAATGGTCCTAATCGTTACCTATATGAAGTGTATATTCGTACATAGATATAAAATACGAACAGTAGGTACCTACCTACGTACCTCTACCTGCAGACAGGCCGGACTCAACTAGGAGTTGGTATGTTGGATAGTTTTCGCTATCTCTTTAGATTGTAGTACCCACTCCTAGCAAAAGCTGGCCCTGCCCTGCCCTGTTCAATCTATTAAAGCCGATATTCCTTTGATCACCATTTGTTTCGTCAGTGAAGTTTGCTATATTGAATTGGCATGACGTCATTGTAACGCCAGCCACTCACTATAAAGTTTACCATCAAGACTTGACGGTATACTTGATCGTCAGATCGAGTCGGTATTTAGGATAAATAATACACCGTCGTCCAATAAATGGCATTTATTTTCTAATAGTAATTGTAATATTTTCGAGAGATTATCTAAAATATCAAATGTGACATAAAAATGTAGTGCACAACGTGCCGGCTACGAGCAGCCGGACGACAACAACCAAACGCCGCACCGGTGCGTCCGTGTGTCCGGGCACTGGACGCACAGTACACGCGTCCGGCGCCACTCTGAGCGAGTGTCCGGGCACTGGACGCACAGTACACGCGTCCGCGGACGTGTCGGCGCGGCCTTCCCTTAACAGCAACCCGACGAGTCATACTCTCTCCAAACGGAGCGCTGGCGACTTCGTATTTCATACCATTGTACTCCATACGAAATATTGTGCTAATCCCGACATACTAACTCAAATACAATCGGCGCTAATCACACTTTACTCCGATCCTGTACCAAATATAATTCATCTTACAATTCTGTATTATATTATTATAATAGATAATTGTTTAATTCCCGCTCAAAGTCTTACTGTTGAGTTTAGTTTTACAATCGATTAGCGCCAATGCCAGATCTAAAAGTTTATTTTTTCCCCACAAAGAACATGACAAGAACAGCACAACTATGACATTATTAGACGTGCCCTTCCAGCTGACTTAGCACCGATACAAATGTTTCACATTTCGTTGTAGAAGGCTCAGGGCCAGATTGACCCTTAGGCTATGCAATCTTTTTTTTTTAATCTATGAAAGGAGGTGAGTGAAATCATCACCAAACAATATTGAAATCTCCAAATCAAAGGTCATAGGAATTATTTTGATCTCTAGACAGTTGCTCAGTCCGGCCCTGAGGAGGCTGAAGGTGCCAGCGGAGGCTGAGTGCGCGCTCCGCCGGGGCGCCACACACGGTCTACGCACGTAACATGATAAACAACAATATTCTATAAATACACATACATGCTTGTAATTCTTCTCTAACTTTAACAATTATTTAATTTTCAAATAATAAAATGAGTTAATGGAGCCTCAAAAATTAATGTCCAACGTCGCTCACGTGGTTCCCGGATCACTTAAGCCAGCCGCAGACTATCAAGTTTACGGTCCAGTCTGCAAGACGTTTAGAGATGTGTAGTAAAAAAATATCGAAATATGGTTATAGGTACAATTTTGATATTTTTTAAGCTGGACTAGCAAACTGGATGATAAACTTGATGGTCTGTGGCTGGCGTGAGAACCAACTGTTCCTCAATTTAGGTACATTCGGCGCACGGCACTGATACGAATCGTAATCCACTCGTTGTTTTAACACTAATAGTTCGTATGTATCGTCGCAAATACCTCAAACTGTCGGGACTCCTGTTGCCTAAAAGATACGCAATCCTTGCATTCAAACAGGGAGCTGGTCACCCTGAACGTTTGTTTGACCTTGGTTGTAATAGTAAACGTACGACCAGGCGCGTTTGTGTAAAACTGAAGAGCAAGCAATAAAGAATCATAGTAACTTTCAATGCAGGCGCCTCCTTAAAACTATAATAATTTAAAAATACATTTCTGCTTTGCTTACTTTCCTTCAGTTTACACAACGAACGCGCTCGTCCTGTCGTCTTACCTCACTACAACCAAACCCAAACCATCATAAATTAGAAATTTTCTTTGCCGTTTTTAACTACCGTCTACCTAGGCCGAGCGCGAACGACGTAAGACCACAATCATGTTACAATTTAGATACCTAATAGTTGTGTATGTTAAGTAATTACATCAATTTAACACTAGTTCGACCACCCGTCTCCTACGCAGGACATTCTGCGGAATCCACCGCTAACAAATTATATACACAACACAAATAAATTAAAATCTTGGTACAGAACGCGACGTCACTGCCCTACGAGCACGAAGTGGACGGAAACCTTGTGATGGTATATTTTATATGAATATATTACAATAATTAAGTATAAAAAATCAATTGAAGCTGTCAACGGTACATACTTGCGCCCGAGTCTAACGCCAGCCACACACGGTCAATATACTGTGAAGTCTGCAGCGCGCTTATATTTTTTACTGCTTACATCCGTAAGTTACTTGTCGATATACTTGATAGTGTGCGGCCGGCGTTAGTCTAATTAATACGCATCTAATTTTTTAAATATAAGCTTCAGCAGGGTGCCCACTAGCCACTACTATTCGTGCTTTGTCATCTGATCACTTGTACCTATGTTTGAAGTTAAAAGTAGGTATACGTGTTTATGTGTGGTGTAGGTAGTTATTAAAATCAATCATGCCATCAGATCTATTCATACCAAGCTTAATTAGAGTCTAAAATAACTAAATCAAAAACATAATCTTAACAAAAAAAACGCCACACATCAAACAGTATAAAATTTTGAATATTTTCCTGATTTCCCGTGATTTTTCCGTTGATTTCACCGAGTTTCACTGACTATCCAGAGAGTGGACACCCTGTGTAGATATGCCCTCAATTTTCGTTTAATTAATTTATTAAGTACATTAAAGTCCGGCCGCTCAGAGATTGCGTTCCTGACACTGTCACATTTTTATATTATTTTATTTTTAATCACAGAGTAACCAAAGTGAGTCTTTACAAGCAACATACTGAAGCCGATGAAGCCCATAAAAAACTTTTTTCATAATTTGTATTTCAAAATTTAACACTAACAACAATTACGTAAATTAATATAATAATTACCAATAACAAAATAATTCTTTAGTTTTTGTGAACACTTTTTAAAATATTTAAAAACAGAAGATGCCATTATTCTTAAACAATATTGAAAATTACTGATGCGACTGTTCGCGTCGTACTGACTCGAGAATGTATTACTTTTTGAATTTCGTATTTGGAGCGGCTACCGTCGTGTTCCATACGCTCCATCTGTATATTATTGATTAATCTGTGTTTTTAATGTTATTACGGCTAAAAGATATTAAAATCTCATTGATATTATCTCTTTCATTGACATTGACAGGTGTCAGAAATGCAATCTCTGAGCGGCCGGACATTAAAAAAAGAGAAAGGAAAGATAATAGCGATAATACCATACTACCACTATATGAATGTCGCACTCCAATGGCAGTGTGAACTTGTTCCACCAAAGTTTAAACCTTTCTTAAGGCGCCATCGTTAAATATGCAATCGGTCAGTGATTATTATCTTCATGTACTGAATAGCATTTATATTTTTTAACTTCTTTAATATATAATTATATTAAAGAAATTCCATATATTTTTTTTCAATCTTAAAAATATTTTTTTGAATGCTGTATATAATAAGTAGCTCACACTTTGTCCACAATCATTGTATACTTTTTATTTATATGTTCTGTGTACCTACTGGTTGTAGGCGATTCAATAAATAATATAAATAAAAAAAAACCAAAGCAAGCGAACCATGGTGCAAGTACCTCACAAGAAAATCAACAACTTCTTATTTAACATTGTTTCGATCGCTGCACACGTGACGTCATTTAATCTTACTAACTTCTCTGGATTTATTTTAAATTCAACTTAACATTAGGACAACATTTGTGCATCTTCCGTAACAATACCAACTTACAACACACAGAGTAACATGTAAGTATTATATATAATATTATGTATACAAATGATAATTAAAACGAAAATCAAGTGATATTTACTCCGTTCGTTATCACAGTTTTAAAATTAAAGCGCGGACGCCGGCTCGAGTTTTGCAGAATCGCAGTTTCATAGCTAAAGGATGATGCTCAAAAGTAGGTATGGGAAAATACCCCCTGGCCGGCGCAAACAAAATGTTATACGTACAATAGGTATAAATGTGTAAATCAATGTCCCGTATTTAATGGTTAAAATGCAAATGGTATACACCACTTAATTATCTAAAACTAATTCGAATAGTTTTCAAAAATCTCTAGGGTGACCAAGTTATATTTTTTTTTTGTGTTTTAATTTTTTTTAATCTTGAATTAGTTTTTTCAATGCTGTAGCTGCTGTAATTAAGATGTTAAAGATCTGATTTTTGTTTTAACCATCTGCGTTTTATCCATTAATTACGGGACATTCATTTACACATTTATACCTATATCGATAGCTACTAATATTATACAGATAAAATTTGTAAATTTGTAGGGGTTACCTCTGGATTTACTGAATCGATTTTGAAAATTCTTTTACAAATAGAAAGTGACGTTTTTTGTGAGGGACGTAGGCGTACATATTATCCAATTTAAAAAATATATAATAAGGGTATTGCACTTCTGTCAAAATTCAAATAGCAATATCACACTAAGCAGTATTTATTTAGTCATACACCCATAATGCGAGTAATGTAAAATGTTTCGTTTGCGCCAGACCTGGTTTTATTTATTAACATCGTCCTTTACATCAAACGCGTATTAGGCAAAAAATAAATACCTACTGTAATTAATAATCCTATCAATTCAATTAAAATTTCATAAAACATCTAAATGTATGTAAAATAATTGTAATAAAAATTTATACGGGGAAAAAGAAATCCATTATTTCTATGAGAACTTCAAGACTTTATATTATTAATACAAAGTCTTCTCTTGGTACCAATTTTTCATGTCGAAGAAAGTTTTCCGGTGTGAGAAATAGGGAGATCGTTGATAAATTTTAATGGTTTACAAGATATCTATCAGTACAGAAAACTATCGAATAATGAATTACTTTTTCCCCAAACGAATTGTTTTCTGTATTGTGATTGTGGAGGTTCATCTTCGTGGCAGAGCGTCCCATGGACTCTCAACAATGCATAGAGCACCACCACGGTGAACCGCACAAACACTTGAAACAATGGCTCCCTCACACCGGCCCGTCCACACTGACACACACTGCCCGTCCGTCTGTGCACCGTCACATATCAACATAGAGACGTAGAGGCAGCTCTTGTGTTATATCACCAGAAACATTGCGTGCAACAGTCAAGTTGTGGCCGACTTCAGTGTTCGCTAACTTTGTAGTTTTAGATCATATATGTAGTTCCATTTCTGTACGCACATGGACATATTGGGGCGCGTCGCCGGTGCGCCTGTAATATGTATAATAATTAAAAATATATACACCGTGAAGTTTCCTTCATCTTAAATCCCAACATTAGTCCCACATAATGTACCCAATGTATATTATCCATTAGAGTTATTTAAAAAAAAAAAACAAAGTACAATTCAAAGAGTTACAACTGTAACAAATTTAAAAAATCGATTATTTTAAAACATTCTGTATTCAAACACCTACCTATTCCCCGCGATGCCGCTGTGCGGCTCTCGGTCCCTTTGAGGTCTTTCACGTTAGCCTACACTAGATCAAACTTCTATGACTTCATACTTACAAACAGGCTGTTTAAATTTTTCAATTATTTAAGGTAATTTTTAATATTGTTAAGGGCTTTCTCGTATTGAACCTATACCTGTCGAGGCGGCTCACAGACGGTGAAACTGTCACGGTGTTCGTCTCGTGTATTCAGTAAAGTTTGTCTCGTGTCACTGGCGCGGGCGCTTGGCGGGCGGCTCGCCCTCGCCGCTCCAGCCGCTGAAGTCGGGCAGCAGCTTGGCCAGCTGCGCGTCGAAGAAGTCCTCGAGGCGGCAGGCGTCGCGGTGCAGCGGCGAGTCGGGCGCGTAGTGCGCGCGCGCGTCGCGGAACAGCAGGCGCACGTCCCGCACGAACTGCGCGGCGCGCGCGTAGCGGCCCTCGGCACGCGGCTGCAGGCGCAGGCGGATGGCGTCCAGGCAGTGCCGGCCGTGCGGCGCCGGCTCGCGGAACGGCAGCGACAGCTCGTACTGGCAGTACAGCTCCAGCGTCAGCCGCTCCACCACGCGCCGCGTGCGCCCCGCCAGCTCGCCCGCCAGCTCGCTGCCGTCGTCGGGCTCGTCGGCGAAGTTGACGCACAGCAGGCACTGCCACGACTCGCTCTCGTCGGGCAGCTTCTCGATGGTGGGGATGTGGCAGTACTGGTGGAACACCTTGGGGCACTTGTCGCAGCACATGAGCTCGCCGCCGTCCATGCACACGGCGCACCAGTCCTCGTTGGGGTCGCCGCGCGCGTCCGTGGACGAGTGCACGGCGGGCGACGGCGCGGCGGGCGCGCGCTCCGCCACCACCTGCACGCCGTTGGAGTCCAGCTTGGCGATGGTGGCCATGAGGTCCTGCACGGACTCGGCGCACACCTTGTCCAGCTCGGCGGCGCCCGGCGCCAGGCTGGGGCTGGGCGTCTTGGGGTTGGTGGAGGTGACGGCGGGCGCGGCGCGCGCGCGGCCCAGCGTGATCTTGTAGTCGGGCTGCGGCGCGGGCGGCGGCGGCTCGCCGTTGAGCGCGTGCTGCGGGATGTGCCACTTGGCGGCGGGCGGCTGCGGCGGCGGCGGCGCGGGCGACGGGGTGCGCGGCCCGCCGCTGCGCCGCCCGCTGGCGCCCGCGCAGTACGCGCCGCCGGCGTACGCGCCCATCACTGCGGGAGAGCGCAGACTCACGCGTTACTAGCAGGAAGGCTGTACACGAAGACGCCTGAACCGATTTCTATAATTCGTTTTTGTTTAAAAGGTTATACTCCTGAGGTGGTTTCATTGTAATCATGTCAGGATCTGATTTTGGGATCCTGGAGAAATCGACGGGAACTTTCCAAAATTATGAAGGCGACTAGTGCGTTTATTAACTTTTTCATTAAGCACTACAATTTCATGAAGGTCTGAAGTCCATTTGATAATGGAGACGAGGGAACTCTTCGACGATTTACAGCAGTTACCTCGTGTTTGGTCTTGATAAATTTGTATCGATGAGAACTTTACATCTAGATGATTTGTGATGGTCTGGTGATGAAGACGACGAATAGTTAAGGGAACTCTTCAACAGTTCACAGTAGCCACTTTGTGATTGGGCTTGATTTACATGTATTGTTGGGAATTTTACTTAGAAGGTTTTTGACTATCATTAAGGGTCTGGTGATGAAGATAAATGACAGTTAATGGAACTCCTCAGCGGTTTACAGTAGCTATCTCGTGATTGGGCTTGATAAATTTGTATTGATGAGAACTTTTGGACTATGACTGTCATTAGGGGTCTGGTAAAGTGGTATAATTTCAGATGTGTGCATTTTAATAAATTAAATATAGTTTCTGATAGAACCACATGAAAGAGCACTGCCTTAAACTAAATCTTTATGATATTTTTACATGGCATGAATTTATACATCACCGGGTTAGCACCGCCTTCAAACTGATCACCATCGATTTTTAGTTTCGTGGGTATGTTTTCGAAGCTGGTAGAAAATTTTTATTGAAATGTTTTTAGTAATAATTTAGATGACTCACTCTGGTGATAGGCCTGCTGCATGGCGGGCAGCGCGCCGTGCGGGCCGGCACCGTGCGGGCCCAGGGCCAGCGCGCCGGCGCCGTGCGGCACCACGGCGAGCGGGCCGGCGGCGCGCGCGCGGGCGCCGCTCGCGTTCAGCAGCCCGCGCAGGTTCATCTCGTTCATGCCTGCGCCGAAGCACGCTCAACGATAACAAAACCTTGAGATTAACATTACATAACTGGGTGTCTACTATTTAGTTTGAAGGAATACTATGAAGCAGTAACAACATTCATTTTGTGAAAGGAAACCTTGGCTAACTTTGTAGGGACGATTCCAAATGGACAATTGAATATGATTGAATAAACTGCGATTTGACGACGTATTCGATTTTTTAAAGAGCAGATCAAAGTCTCAGAGTCATCAGGTGTCTTCCAAATTCTCACAGCGTAACGTTAATATGATTGATAATTTCGGTCCTTCGAGCCGAATGTGACTCACCGTGCAGGTGGTGCGGGTGCGTGGTGGACGTGACGTGCGGGTGGCGCAGCGGCGTGTGTGCGCGCGCGCGCGGCAGGTAGCCCCCGCCCGCGCCCGCGCCGCCCGCCCCGCCCGCGCCCGACACCGCCGCCACGTACGACTGCAGCACACCGATCATGCTCTACCACTACAGACACTGAACAACAATAGACAAGTCCCGAGAGACTCAACAGTATGATAGACCGCATTAAACAGCAAAGGATAAAGTAATTCAAAAAATTAAAATTCCACACGAAATCGTGTATATCTGTTATTATTATCTTCGATACAAGGCTCTTACTATAATTAATTTAACGTTTTAAAAACTTGACTTTTTAATGTGAAACTGTAGGATATTCTCAATATTCCTGTAGTTATGTACAAAAACTTGTGACATTCTTTTATTTGAAATATAAAAATAACTGAACACATCACAATTAGACTTAATTTATTTAGATTTAGCTGCTGTAAATAGCATGGTGGTGAAACAATCTAAGTACAAAATAAACAAAGCAAATTACAAAATGTAGTAAGCTAGGATGGGACATCTTTAGCACGAAAAAAGTTTTTTTTTTAAATATTAGGTACATAAAAATATTGAAACAAACCTGATACCGTGCCAAAGTCTAAGACATGAAAAGTAATGAAGTGAATTAGATAAGTGCGTATAAACATATGTTAGCACACAACATAAGGTGCAGTGTCACCGTACAATACTGGTGTGCAGGGTTATGTGGGAGCTGGACTGGTCGCCTGACAATGTTGAGGTTCACACAAATTTAGTGATGTGACAAATAATATGCTTAGTGTAGTAATATCATCGATCTCCTATTCAAAAGTGGATGCACAATCAGCAACCAAAAAACATCCCCACTCAATGAGTGCCAAAAACAACTTCTTTACTTTTTTTTTTTTATTCTTTACAAGTTAGCCCTTGACTACAATCTCACCTGATGGTGGTGGTGATGGTGAGTGATGATGCAGTCCAAGATGGAAGCGGGCTAACTTGTTAGGAGGAGGATGAAAATCCGCACCCCTTTCGGTTTCTACATGGCATCATACCGGAACGCTAAATCTCTTGGCGGTACGTCTTTGCCAGTAGGGTGGTAACTAGCCACGGCCGAAGCCTCCCACCAGCAAGACCTGGAGAAATTAAGAAAATCTCAATCTGCCCAGCCAGGGATCGAACCCAGGACCTCCGTTTTGTAAATCTACCGCGCATACCACTGCACTACGGAGGCCGTCAAAAACTCACACTCAATTCAAGTAGTTGCATTTGCAAATTCAAATTTCAATTCTGAGGGTGGAATTTGCTCTGAATTTGGGATTTATTGAATATTGCACTATATTTAAAGGACTTTAGGTATAATTTTCTATACCAATAATTCTAAAACTGTCAAAGCAAAAATGGCCAGTTTTCAAGTGAAATTTTCTTCATGACTGTGCATCCTTTTATTATAAGAGGTCAATGAGAAATATATCTTTTTCTACTCTCATAAGAAAATTTCAATTACAAAAAAAATTTTAAATTAACGAAATACAATTTCTTAATTCAAGATGTTAATTTTTTTTTCTTCACTTTTACTTGACTTTATTTTGTTTTATGGTGTTATAAATGGCCGCGGCTATAGTTCTGAGGACTTATATTTCTTTTTCTCTAATGCTAGCGCTACACATTTCAGTTCATCAGCAGATGTCACCTGCGAATGCGTCCGCGAACGTTTTGCGTCTGTGGCAAGTATTTGACTTCTATATTTGTACTATCTCGTATTATAGTACGAAGTGTGTGGAAGAGAGTTAACTAAAACGCGTTAACGCGTTAACTAGTTTTAAAAGACGTCTTTAACCCTACATCCTATCAGTCACAAGTCCGGGTCTTCACTCAAGGGACACTTCTTAGCGGGAATTGTCAGAACTAGGTTCTCATACAAAACTTAATCGTGTTTGAGCTAGCATACAGTTGTATTGCACGGGATAGACACAGCGGAGTACGAGACGTCGCTCACCTGATGCATGGCCACCTGCTGCAGCGCCACGACGGCCGAGTGCGGCGGCGCGGGCGCGTGCGCGAGGTAGGGCGCGGGCGCGGCGGGCGCGGGCGCGGCGGCGGGCCCCGGGCTGCCGCCGTCCAGCTTGCCGTCCACCACGATGGCGCCGATGCCGCCCAGCACGCGCACCAGCTCGGGCAGCTTGTCCAGCGCCAGCGAGATGCGCACGGGGATCTCGGGGTTGGGGATGTCGGCGCGCCGGCTCTTGATGCGCTGCAGGTGCGCCGCCACGGTGCGCTTGCTGTGCAGCACGGCCGTGTCGCTGCCCTGCTGCAGCGCCGCGTTCACGAAGTCCACGCAGTGGTCGGTGATGGCGGCCAGCTGCTCGAGCGCGTCCTTCTTCTCGCCCAGCGTGCGCTGCTTGGCGTCGCACACCTCGTTGAGGCGCAGCACCAGCTGCTTGCCGCGCGTGTTCACGGCGTTGGTCAGCTTGACCACCGTCTGCGTGATCTCGTGCACCAGCGCCTTCTTCTTCTCGGCGATGAGGTGCTGGCGGTCGCGGATCACCTTCATGGCGGAGCCCAGCAGCACGCGCTTGTAGCTCACCTCGGACAGCAGCGCGGCCACGGCGCCGCGCGCCTGCGCCGCCATCTCCGAGCTGAACTGGTAGCGGTGGTCGCGGTGGTGCTGCAGCTGGCAGTCGCGGCACGTGAGCCGGTCGCACGTCTCGCAGAACAGCGCCAGGCGCTCCTGCGGGTGCTCGCGGCACAGCATGTCGTGCGGCGCCGCGGGCCGCTCGGCCGCCGCCTCGTCCTTGCTCTTGATGGTGTGGTCCTTGGTGATCTTGAGCCGCTGGTGCGCCAGCACGCAGCTGTCGCAGATGAACTCGGCGCACTCCACGCAGTAGCTGGTGGCGGGCTCGGGCTCGTCGCAACCGTTGCACTGCTGCGCCGCCGCGCCGCCGCCCGCCGGCGGCAGCTTCTCCAGCACGAAGCGCTGGTCGATCATGTTGCCGGGCTGGCACTGCAGGCGGCAGGCGGCGCACGTGATGCTGACGCAGCCGGCGCCCAGGAAGTCGCGGCTGGGCGCCAGCTTCTCCTCCACCTTGCTCTTGATGCAGGGCTCGCAGGCCGAGTGCAGGCACTCCATGAGCTTGGGCGTGCCGTCGGCCTGCGCCAGCGCGCCGTGGCAGAACACGCAGCGCAGCGCCAGGAACGAGGTGCGCGACGGCGAGGCCAGCGAGTCGGCGCCCTCCTCCGCCTTGGCCACGGGCGCCGCGCTCGGCCCCGCGCCCGGCGCCGCGCCGTCCGCCTGCGCGTACATACACATCGTATTAGTCGACTCTAGCCATAGTGTGACTCAGCGGTTAGTAAAACATATGTATTACATAATGATTATGTGAGTGTACTGTTTATATAGGTTCTCAATGTGGGAAATCAGATTGATATAATGTGATGGAGACAATAAAATACCAGACAAATGTCAGACAGCATTGACATGACGGATAAGCATAGTAGAGTGAGCAGATTAAAGTAGTTTTTATTTAAAAAAATTACTTTAAATAGTCTAAAAAACTAAAAACACGCGTTTAGCACGCACTAAAAATTACAAATATTGAAATTAAGTCACATAACTATTTTTCCATATTCCTGACAGCAAACCCTTTCATTTGATATCCACATCACGGGGGGTGGATTTCAAACAACCAGTCCGCCATCTTGGGGAGGCCATGTTGGATTTGTAATGATTGATGATTGTTTCTTAGCTAGTCATGTATTGTCATCAGAACTCAGAGCGTGTTCATAATTTCATCCTAATCGAAAACCAAATCAATAAAACTTGTAATAATTGTTTCCAAATCATCAATAGATTGAACATTCTTTGGTTTTTGATAATTTTTTGATTATTATTTCGCTTTAATCTTGTGACATAGGTCTACTTAATTCAACAATAGTCGATTCGTCTTTTCACAGATACTCTGAAGTCCTTGTTTATAGGCACCACAAATGTGTCTCGCCACCGTCCACTCGTCCACCTCATTAAACAATAACATATTCTTACGTTTTTCTTGCTGAATTCAGAAGATGATCTATCTTTATTGGCAGTAGATGTTGACCTTGACGGTTTGTTCCATTAAACCACTGAGCATTATTTTTTAGAAATGTTTCCTTAAACCTTGAAGCTTTACTCCAACGTCTGTTAAACTGCAGTAGTAAAGTAATGTAAATGTTTGCTTTAGAAAATTCGTCAGCACTTTGTAAAAACTCAATCAAACTTGAAACATTCTTGCCAATTTAAATATAAACTAACATTACTCATGTCATGTCATTTAAATTTTCTATTAAATGGCATAGAAGTAAGTATTACGTTTATCAAAGTTCTATTAAGTATTGTAAAAGCACATTGGCACTAGTAGTTCTACACTAAATCATTTAGCACACTGACATCACATATGACAAGAGGCCACATCCTTGTGGACAACAATGAAATAAAACACATTAACTTGCAGTGACTAATCCACAAATAACCCTCATAGTTTTTCCAGTCAGTCTGTCTGTCCGACCAACCGACTGTCAGCAGTTTGGCACAGAGACTTACTACTATAGTGTGTTTTTTCTCTACAGAGACAAAAATGACGTTTCATCTGTTGCCTGATTTTTATATGCAGTAAATAAGGACGTCAAAATCGATATTCAGGAATTAAATGATTCCTTAATATCGATTTATCAGTTAAGGACCAAAAAAATTTTTATTATTGATGAAAATATTTAACTGATTCACAATTTTATCAATGTATTCAATAAGTGTATTTATAATTTGATTATGATAAAAAGTATTTCAATGATGAAGGATGCAAACTATTAATTATTGGATAGTATAAAGTAATTTATAAGCTGTAGAAACGTATAAGAATTATTATAGGTATGTTCATCATCATCGTCATATCAGCCGATGGACGTCCACTGCAGGACATAGGCCTTTTGTAGGGACTTCCAAACATCACGATCCTGAGCCACCTAGTGGGGGGTCGACCAACACTGCATTTTCTAGAGCAGGGTCGCCTATCCAGCACCTTGGGACCGTAACGACCATCGGCTCTTCGAACTATGTGCCCCTTTGCCACTTTAGCTTTGCGACACGTTGAGCTCTGATATCAATAACCAAAGTCACCGGACTTTGGTTATTGATATCATAATTACACATTTTGTACATTTATTTTATTTCTTATGTATCATTGTATTATTTTTAACGATTTTAATCGAATCAGAATCGTTAGGACAACCTTATTCATTGTAAGCTGGTCATATTATTTTTATGTTTGACATTTCTAATTGTCATTTCAGTCTCTGCTTTAAAAAAATAGACTTTAGAAAGCTGTAAATTAGCATGAGCATGTACATTAATAATGTGAACATTTTTGTAGAATACCTTCCCTACATGTATCAACAAATTATTGTTTTGTTTGTTTGTAGTTTTGTTTGTTGATAAGATCTCACAAAATACTTCAATACTTACTACTTAAAAATTGTGGTAAGGCAATCCCACAGGAGATCCCATACAAGAAATCTCTTTTGTAAAAGTTTAGAATTAAAATAGTTACAAAAAATGACTCTTCCGTCTCCACTAATCAAAATTAAAGAGAATGTGCGTGGAGCACAGTTTATCTTTACATCAGCTGTTTGAGAAATAGAAGTGTGGTGGCCAGTGATACTGTTTACAATGTAACAGCTAGTGCCATGCAACAACAGCCCAGTAAAGAGTGTAGTGTGTAGAAGCAATAACATCTTCAATTGACTGATTTAAATTCCATTTTAACATTCTAGGTAAAAGACAAACATGTGTGTGTAATATCACAGAATAGCCATACATTAATCCGCGAGGAGCCATCGGCGAGCTCGTCGGGCGCCTCCTCCTTGATGGAGACCCCGAGCAGCGGCCCAAGGTCCATCAGCGCGCGCTCGATGTCCTCTCCACACCCGTCGGCAGAAGGAAAACCCGCGTTCTCCATTTGCGATAACTAGCTGAACACTTTCCTCGTTATTTCACTCGCTTGAGTCTCATTTTCACCGAGGAAAAGTCAGTCGAACTTTCACTCGCAGACCTCGACGCTCGCGCACGTCAACATAACTAATTGAGCACTTAGAGAGCGCAAGATGAGGCTACTCGAAAGCGATTTCGAGTGCCCTCGCTAGCACTCGACGAGCAACCGAATGGATTCACTGACGCTAAATATAGTAGAACCGAGTCTTCCACGGCGCGAATATGCAGTTAATTCCATTTGTTTTATATATTTCTAGTAATTTTACAAATATTTAATTTAACGTGCGTCCTTTCAACATTTTCTCTAGCGACGGACTATAGACAACATAGAGGAGAGAGTTTTATGTCAATTTGTCACTTATGGATTTGCCATTACTTTTTATTAGTGTAACAGATTAAATAAAGTTTCATGATTCGTTCCTTTCGAGAAAAAGTGTTAATTACTGTGCGTAACTGTATGGTTAAAATAATGACATATCGAAATCCATAAGATATTTTATTGTTCTTTATAAATATCCCATGAAATTATGAAATCCTCGTCTCTACTCTTAGAAATAGAATATATCCATAGATAAATAGATTCTCTTTTTCCTAATGGCAGCATTGGAATGTGTCAAATGAGCTGGTGACTTGACAACACGAACACGTCAAAATCAACTGAAAAATGGCTGACTCTGGGCCAAGTAAAAGCGATATTGAAGCAATATTTTTACGACTTCGTTCTATTCCCGCGAATAAAGTGTGTATCGTTACAAGGATTAACCATAAAGGAAGCTAAGTTTATTGATTGTTTGCTATCACTGTGCGCAGGTATGTTTCGACTGCAACGCGAAGAACCCTACGTGGTCATCGGTGACGTACGGCGTGTTCATCTGCCTGGACTGCTCGGCCGTGCACCGCAGCCTCGGCGTGCACCTGACCTTCGTACGCTCCACGCAGCTGGACACCAATTGGACGTGGAAGCAGCTGCGGAATATGCAGCTCGGTGGCAACATCAATGCGGTACGCAGTCGTGTGTTTTTCGTTCAGTTCGGCGGTTTTTTTCTGGTCCAGTGTCGCAGGTCATCTCCATTCTGAATATATTTAACATTGTAAGCTCTGTACAGAAGCCTAGCAGTCTGTGAGATTGCTGAGGTTGTCTAAGACATAGGTAGATTATGCGTACACCTGTGAGACTTGGACCCTTTATATGTTTGTGTATATTGTTCCAAATAAGATTTGTAGCAGTCAAATACATTCACATTATAAATAAATAATAAATACTAATGAAGCCCAGCTCCAATAATTGTATAGTATTCCACATTTTGTCTTATTCTCAGTTTTTGCTTGTATTATCACTTGTATATACAGTAATAAACTGTTTCAAGAAAATACTTTGAAGTTGCTTACATTATGTGTTGAGTATGGGAGCTACGAGTCAGAGATATGTATGTCTGTGTATATGTTGTTGTGACAGACACAGTTCTTCCGCTCGCACGGGCTGGTGACAGATGACGCGCGCCAGAAGTACAGCTCTCGTGTGGCGCAGCAGTACAAAGACAAGTTGAGTGCACTGTCCGAGCAGGCCATGAGGACATACGGGACCAAGGTTTGAATCACTTCTCCTCATTGTTAGGCACTGGTTACAGTGTTACGAGAACATTGTTATACTGGCTCTAACAGCTCTGGCTATTTGTACTGGCTCTTGAATTGTGACTGAGAGGAAAAACCAGTTTTCCAATTTTCTGTATAATTTTTTAATCTTTTAATTTTTAAGACCGTTCAACATAACTTAAAAAAATATTAAAAAATAGATGAAGGAAATAAGTTTAGCTGGCATTGTAAATAGAAGCTATGCTTTTTCTGCATTTCTGTCTACCGTGCACTATTGTTGTGTTCTGACCTGAAGGATACAGTTGCTGGTATAATTGGAAAACAGGCACATGAGGCTTCACACCTGTACCTCTGTAGCTCCAGGTGCGGTGCAGACTACTGCTCTGTTGTAGGCACCGGTGTGCCATTAACCATTAAGTGTGTCGTCTGCTTGTTCTGCCGAAAAATTTAAAGCAAAGGTCATAACTCATATATTGTACTTAGACTTGGTTTAAGCTTTGATACATCCGATTATGTTATGATATAGTACAGTGTAATATTTGAAATAGTCATTAATTTCACAAGTTTGTAGGGAGCGTAGGGAAGTGGTATGGTGTGGTGAAGTTGTTGTGTTTCCAGCTGCACCTGGACCCCGCGCCGGCGGAGGTGAAGGAGCACAAGGAGCCGGAGGTAGACTGGTTTGCAGAGCATGGCCAGCCCACTAACACTAACGACATTACCCCGCAGGTAACACCCACTGCCACTCAGTACTGTGGCAGCAACACACGGCTCACTGTCAACAGTAACGGTACACTTGGCAGTAGCCGACACTGCTGTTTGTATTTTGTTTATTGCAGTGCATTGAGTGATGGTTTGAACTAAAACTTCTAGGACACTTGACTTGTGGAGTAAGCTATTCAGTACTTACTTACTTACTCCCGGTGTTACAAAAATTGTAATCAGGCGAGGCAAATGGATATTGAGAGGGAGAGCTAAGGAGGTTGTACTTCAGTACCACACAACTAAAGCACAGTAGTTATTTTTCCAACTTTTTTTTCAAATTTGTGACATATAGCAGATGAAGTATTCAAGTAAGCTGTAAGTTTTTTCACTTGTGTGTGTTTTACTTAAGCAGCTGTGTTGCAACAAACGGATGTGTTGGCTCTAGCAGCCGAGTGAGTGTTCCTACTAAACTGCATTGTATCATCAAGACCTATGCATTGGCACTTGTACATTTGTTTCATTGTGTTTGTTAAATATAGAAATTTCCTGTCAATATTTAATTGTCTGACTAATTCCTCTTTTAACAAGATAAAGGCCTGACTCTTGTTCTATCTGTAAGCCTACGGTGTGTGTCATGACATACCATGTTAAGGTATAATGACACATTTTTGGCCGATAGCATTAAACTGTAAATATCGCTACAATTGATCCCAAAAGACCCGTCTTAGGTCTACAGGTATTGAGAGTATTATTTTCATCAGCATGTGCGTGTTGCAGGCGATGTCGGGCGGGGGCGAGAGCCTGAGCTCGGAGGCGCGCCTGTGGGGCGCTCCGCAAACCGCGCCCGCGACCGCGAAGCCCGCCGCCAGACCCGCCGCCCGGCGTCCTGGGGTAAGACCACTGAAATTTCTATTTTCAATATGATCTTTTAAATAGGATCAATATTTCCATTCCTCTCCATCTAGTCGGAAAAGACTGTTAATCTATTTATTTATTACATGCGGCACCAACAGGTTATGTTAATTTAAATTGAGTTTTACAAAACATGGATTAGTTAAGTTGTTGTGTCATAGACCCACTTATAGGTTGCCGCAACATGTGTAGTCTCAAATTGAAACTTGAAAAAAAAGCAATAAATAGGGTAAAACTGTTAGGAGTGGGTACGACAATAGTTGAGCGGGCGTGTACTCTGTGATGAGTCTGGTCCTTTTACTGTTAATGCTATTGAGGCTTTTGTCTTTAGAACAAAAGTGTAATTATAATGTGTGTTCCCGTGTGTGGCAGGCGGGCGCGCGGCGCGGCGGCGGGCTCGGCGCTACCAAGGTGGCCGCTAACTTCGACGACATCGAGCGAGAGGCCATCATGGCGGAGAAGCTCAAGATGGAGGTGAACTATCTATTGCTGGCTATAACTAATAGAATTGCGCGAATTCGTCAGCTTGCCATCGTTTGATATCTGCCTGAGTAGAACTTCTCTCAATTTTAGTTACAGATTTTAGGTTGCAGGAAAAGTTCATTAATAAAAGATTTTGGTATTTTGAAAACTGGATTTGCCACAAACTGGATTTTGATCAGTGTGTTTTCAATTTTTCTTAGCAGGAATATGGTTTTGTGTCTCCTACCAACACAAAAGAGTGTTTCAAAGTGAATGGTAATTTGAGTTTTTGAAAGAAAACTAAGTCGGCTGAATCAAATCAAATCAAATCATTATTTATTTGAAGTAATATAACTGGTGAATATGGTTACAGCTAGTGGTTGTTTGATGGATTGGTATTCAATTCATTTATTTGCTGAGTACACATAGCTTAACAAATCTATTTGGACATTTATGGTGTATGATTTACATATAATTTAAAATAAAAATCAATAATAATTACATTATATTAAATTTGCATAGGTAGGGTTAAAAAATTTTTTAATGTCAAATATATTAACAAAGTGTCATCACACAAAATCACAGGCGTCCTTTAGTAAAAAATAAAATAATGAAATTAAATGTACACACACAACTATTATTATTTTGACACATCCTATCTTGAAGCGCAGAATGGATCTGCCTAAAATGTGCCACCTCGGCAGGTGAAGGAGGCGCAGAGCAAGGCGAGCGTGGAGGCGGTGGAGCGCGAGGTGGCGTCGCTGCGGCTCGCGTACCGGCCCGCGCGCGAGCACGCGGAGCGCCTCGGCATCGCCGCCGCCAGCCGCGCCGCCGCCGCCGGCGTGTCGCACTCCGCCGCCTCCGACATGACCGCCATCGAGCAGGAGGGCGCGCCGCCGCCGCGCGCGCTCGACGAGCTGGACGACTTCAACAACGTGCTCGTCATGATCAGGTACGCCTCGGCCAACGGACATCAAAACGGCAATGATTACACCAATGGGATTATTTGATTTTGCAAGACTGATACAAGGTAAGGCTGCAATGCAACCATGAAATATGGTTTGGAAGCTAATAAATAATTAAAAATAATACTTAACTGTAGTAGAAATGCTCTGCTGGATCTGTCGTAGAAATATGGCAAGGTCTTGTGTTTGGGCCAATTTTGCTTCTTATTAAATTTATTGACGTTCATTGTGTGTGTGTGTTTCTTACATATGACATCACTTTCATTTAAAAAAAATAAATTGTGAGTTAATTCTAGCTACCAATCTTTAGCCCGGTTATAGGAGGCTTAGTAATGTGGTGATACGAATAGCTTGTACTTTTAAAACTCAAAGAAAACATCTGTTCAGGAACGAGCCGTACTCTGGGTCGCGCGGGCTGGACTCGCTGCTGGGCGACGCGCCGCGCAAGCTGGACTCGTCGTGGGAGCACATCGAGCCGGAGCCCGCGCGCCCCGTGCGCTCCATGTTCAGCGACGAGCGGCCCGCGTCCGCCGCCGCGCCCGCGCCCGCGTCCGCGCGCAGTCGGCCGCGGGTCAAGGTCGAGGAGGAGGACGACTCGGCCGTGAAGAAGTTCGGCGCCGCCAAGTCGATAAGCTCCGCGCAGTTCTTCGGTGACCAGGACCGCGGCTGGGAGCGCGGCGGCGACGGCGGGGGCGGGGGCGGCGGCGAGCTGTCGCGGTTCGCGGGCAGCAGCAGCATATCGTCGGCCGAGCTGTTCGGCGCGGGCGAGCGGCCGCAGCGCGCGCCCGCCTTCGGCGTCTCCACGCCCGACCTCGACGACGTGAGTGCGCCGCACCTGCGCTGGTAGTCTAAGAGCTCATGACGGTCAGATCTTCGTCATTTTATATGACGAGGTTGTATGAACCGAAGCACAATGTGTGTCTATATTGTCGTTTTCGATTAGCTTCGATATACTTTGTAAACTAGTACATCAATTTCATTTTCAAATGTGAAAGTATGGACTTTCACATTGTGTGTTACTTTACGCAGATATACTGATGGACTTTTTTAAACCCGACTTTTTGGGAAAAAAGTAGCCTATATCATACTCTTACTCCATATACCTAAATTCACCAGTATCGGTTCAGTCGTTTTGCACTGTGAATAGATAAGAAACAGATAAGCTTGCACATATCGCCATATATATAAGTTGGCCGGGTGGTTCGCTGGAGTGACGCGGGGCTGGTGTTGCAGGTGCGCGAGTCGGTGCGCGCGGGCGTGACGCGCGTGGCGGGCCGCCTGTCCTCGCTCGCCAACGGGATGGTGTCCTCCATACAGGAGCGCTACGGGTACTGAGCCCGCCACGCCGCTCCGCACCGCCTGCCGCAGCCTGCCACATTGTACAGTATACAACCTGTTGACGTTGTAATAGTTGTATAGAAAGTCTGTTGAATTTGTTCTTCGGCTCGGTAATTGGACGGCTTGGTCGCGAACTTTTATTTAAGGCGCATATTAAGAGCACTCTTTCATACATTTCTTTTTTAATAAATGATGAAGTTATGAACATTAAAAATGAGACCTCCTGCTAGAAGGTGGTTAAAAAAAATTATTTTATATTAGAATAATAGTGCATTATTCTCATATAAAGTATTATTCTTAAAAGATTCTTGGAAGCAGTACCATACAGTGGTGAGTCCTATAAATGAAAGGTTAAATTGAGTCTGCTGTAGTGTTTATATTATGTATTTATTTAAAAAAAAAAACATTCAGGGAAAATTCTTCTTGTGGAGAGTGGTAGGTGCGTTGGATTTACGAATATGCTTAGACAATAACTTACTTATAATTATTATAATTACTTATAACTTAGCTCTCCGGTAGGATTTCCGACTGTTTATACTGACCAGTCGGCCGCAGGGAATGGGGATGTAAATAATGCGTTTAAATGATATTAATTTTTAATAGCACTATATATATAATAAAGATTTAAATAACACTTTATTTTCCATAAATGTTTTCAGAAATAACTTAATATTAAAAAATTGCATACTAAAAGGGGATGGAATTTTTAGTATTTTGCATTTATGTTGTAACTAGAGTTCAAATTATATGCTTGTGTAGGTTTAAAAGTGTTAACCAGAAAAAAAAAATTAGCTGTGTTAAAGAAAACGAAATAAATAATTTATTATACTAATATATTCAGTACAGATGGCTAGGAGTCCCTGTGGCGCCCCAAAGCCAGTATTTTCCGTATTTCTAGTAAGGCCGTCACTAGAATTTGTTTAATATTAATTATGTTTATTATTGATGGGATGTTACGAAATATATAAACGCACTACTTACTGAGACAATTGTATTTTTCACTGGATGCATTGTGATGTGACATACAGACACTGTACTATACTATAGATATTCTATTTGTTTGTGTGAAATTGAAAGTAGCATTGCAGGAACGTCATTTGAATTTATCATCATCAGACTATCGCATAGCATGGACTGATTGTTAAGCAATGGTTTCTTGGCAACCAGTCTTTCGCCTCGCTTTGTATTAATTAATTAATATATTAATATATCTTTAATAAACACAAACAAACGCGATTGTTCTATCGTAATTATAATAAACCACTCATATGAGTGTACATAATATGTCATATGTACAATTGTACAGTGTACCGACTTGAATATATCACTCCATTGAAGACTAATCACATTACTTGACCCTCTTTCACCTGGTGAAGGGCTCTTGGGGCGGATTTTTGACTGGTGGGACGCTTCGGTTGTGGCTAGTTACCAGTTACCGGTAAAGACAATGCAAAGATTAAGCGTTCTGGTATGATGTCGTGTAGAAACAAACCAAAAGGAATGTGGATTCTCCTAACAAATTAGCCCACCTATGTCTTAGATTGCCATCATTGTCATCATTGGGTGTTATTTTCAATAGAAAGCCACGTTATGTATCATAGGGTATATTTTGTTCTGCAATATCAATGAAACGCGGGAGAAACCGTATGGCGTCGGCTAGTAGTCAAATCTGTTAGTGATGGTGTCGGCAGCAGGAGTGGGACTGTAGTGGGGACAGACTATATCACTGTCGGCGCGCTTGTGAATATAACCTCGTTTCACCATTTTGTACATCGACACTACAGTGTGTATAGCCGTGGATAATATTGAGCACGGTTTTCATTGTGTATTATACTGTTATATTTACAAAATGTTGGACCGCTCATTTAAAGCCGAACTAATCTGCGTCTGTGTAGCTTTGGAACTAAGACAAACTAAGTCTGTACAATGTACACCTTACCTACAAAAAGAGATAAACACACTTCTAAAAAGTAGACAAAATAAACTAAAGTTTAATGTGAGGATGTATGCTCGTACAAATATTGAATATTACAAGCAGTCTAAGATGCTACAACATAAGTTTGTCTATATATCGCGATCTCTTTCATCCCATCACAACGAAAGAGAGAGCGATAAATATCTATCTTGATCTTTCCGATTTTCCGATGTGACGAAAAGTGTAATCAAAAGTATTTCTTGGTCTACATTCTACAGGTCTAATATTTATTTTAATGACCATTGTGTGTAGCAGTGCTCTGTACTACTCAGTTTACTTGTGACAAGTAAACTGAATCTGTTTTTTATAAAGATTTATTTTATTTTTCCAAATGCATATATTTCAACAACTGTACCGCGTAGATGATATGCACGCCCCGATGTGCACTATTTATAGTCTTCAAATGTACAATTCTATTAGTTTGGTGAATTTTGTTTTATATTTTCGATAATATTATAAGTTGGCGGAGCGCATTTAGTATGTAAGTAGGTAGGCAATATTAGAATCTATTGTTTTATATAGTGCTTGTTTTCTCCATCGGCTCGCTGGCCAATACAATTGTATCATTATTTCTGATACTGCACCGTTGAATAAGCTTGATTTCGGTGCAATTACAATTGTATAATACTGCTCTATTCTTATAGACTATCTCTGTCTAACACGATTCTATAGACTGAGAGAGATAGTGAAGAGTTTGACACTTACTGTAAAGTTGTACGTCACATGTTACAGAATAGCGCTACAGCATAGTGTAGCCGCAGGCTCAGCGCAACACGGAGCGGTGCCTTTGGTTGTATGTGTGTAAGTGGTTAAAATGCACTATTATCTCGTATTACAGAACTACCATTTTTTGAGTTACGATATTATTATCTGCTGTGTGAATAATTTTTTAATGACGCAATATCAGGGCACCTCAGTTCGCTGTCGCCCACGCGCGGTCTTTGAAGTTCGGTGATATAGAAAAAGTCCATGTTTAAAACCTTATCATAAAGCAATAAGGTCTAAATTTCATTGACTTTAAAGTGGTAGTACTGTATGTACCATTTGTCTCTATCAGGGAGAGTTTTACTAAATTCCAATAATTAGTTGTTATTTTTTACTTTCATATATTTTTGTTCTCTAAATCATAAAAATATTTATTAATCCGAGTTTGTATTGAGGCAGTGTTTCTTGGTGAACATAACTTAAAACTCGCGCTTTTTAAAAGAGCACATATTTTCTACATTTTATCTATTGACCAATACTATTTTTTTTTCAATAAATAATGCAATAATATAAAATTATATGAGTTGAGACGTTCTAGGATGGATTGATAACGCAAGGCCAAGTGAAGCATTTTATACTTTGGTTGTTTTGCATTTAATTACATTAGCTGCCCCTCTCACTCTTGGTTATACTGTTTATACATATTCCCTTTTTCTGCTTGTAATGTTTTTCCTGTTACTATGTACTACTACTACTACTAGTTACTAGTAAATCAAAGCGCAGTGAAAGTTCGCCTCGGTCCCTGTCTCGATGCACTTCTCCTCGTATGATAAGCTTTCATATCAGTTATATAAATATTCCGGCGTTCAGCTCCTACTGTAAGATATTGAATATTTTGGCATTTGTTTAGTTGTACGGCCGTTTGTAAAGAAATATAATTATAATAATTAGAATTTTAGACAATGATTATTATTATTGATAAAAATATACAAAACTATATTTGCTCAACTTGTTTTATTTACAATTAGTAAACCTAATAACAAAATAACATCTGTTATATTACAATTTTTTAATCTTTTATTGATTCTCGGCGACTAAGGTAGGTACGTGATATGTTCCGTGTTGCGTCAACAGAGAACTGTGACAGTGAGGGATCAGAAAGTGTCAAATGCAAACAAATTAATAATTGAAAACTGCTATGTCAGTAATTATTTGTTTTGGTTAGTTTTTAAAAATAACTGATCCCATTTACAAGTACAGCTATGGTAAATTAAATCATATAGATAGACGAAAAACAAAAAGGGGCCTATAAATGAACCCTGAGGGACACCTATGAAAATGTTTTCGTGACTGACTTAATAAAAAGCTATACACAGATCAAACCAAAATAGCAGTTCTGGATTGTCTTATTTAATAGTGTCATCAGTTAGATAGGTTTAGTGGCCACTATGCAGACGTTCTCCAGCGAGACGCCGGCGGGCACGTAGTGCACCAGCCGCGCCTGGAAGCCGCGCGCGCGCAGCTGCAGCACGCGGCCCCAGTCCAGCAGCGCCTTGGCGCGCCGCCCCACCGCCGCGCGCTGCTCGCGCTCCAGCGCTACGTGCTTGGAGCCCAGCTCTTCGGCGATCTCGTCGGGAGCCAGCACATCGGATTTGATATGATCCTGTGTACCACTGGCTTCACTGGAGTCAATATTGTGTATTTCTTTAGCTTCCAGTTTATCAGTATCGTGTAATTCATTGGCTTCACTGTCTTCAGTATTATGTGCTTCTTCAGCTTCATGTTTGTCAGTGTTGTGTGTTCCACTGGCATCATTGCTATCAGCATTGTGTGGTCCGTTGCTGCCGTTCGTGTCTCGCTTTCGTCGGTCGCGGCTTCGGCCGTCGCCGCAGGTGGCCCAAGACACTATGCCCAGCAGCGTATTGAAGTCGTCAGCATCTACTCCTAGGTCCTGCGAATGACAAGTGGCACTTAGTTGCGCTACGTGGCGAGAGCACAGCGACTGGTCGGAGTGTCACCTGCAGCACGGCGGCGGGGTAGGCGGCGCGCTCGCAGCGGTGGTGGCAGCACGGCGCCAGCACCACGCCGCGCACGCGCCCGCACACGCCGCTCGCGCTGATGCAGTGCAGCGCCAGGTCTACAATCAGTCACTGGTTACATTAGTATACACACATACATATTATAAGTGTGGACTGACGACATCAATTGAGCCGCAGGGATTCGCTGGATGCAGGCGGCTCAGGATCGGGATGTTTGGAAGTCCCTACAAAATGCCTATGTCCTGGAGTGGACGTCCATCAGCTGATATGATGATGATACATATTATTACCTACGCCTCATTCCCGTAGATGTAAGCAGATCCTTCCACTTGCTACAATCCTTGCTTTTCATTCTTCTTCTTCAACCATCAATCCTTTCATACACGTTCTTTGGTTTAGAGTAGTGACTATATCAACCTTTAATGACTATATCATGGAGTTGGGCCACGAGCATTGACTTTGGTTGTACCTTTACGACATTGCATTCCTCCGCTGTTGCTGGTTTATTGCTGTATTTAGAAATTTCATAACTATGAACGTTCCTGATGTAGGCGACATGCAATTGTCTCAGAAAAGTTGGAACTCGGCACAAAAGTTTAAGGGTGGATCAGTGAGTGTCGTACCCGTGGCGACGCCGCACAGGTGCTTGGCGAAGCCCACGACGGCGGCGCAGTGCTGCACGGCGGGCACGCGCTCCAGCAGCAGGTGCGCGAGGTCGGCGCGCAGGCGCGTGACGGGTGCGAGCTGCTGGCTGTCGCGCAGCTTGTTGTCGCGCTTGTGGCGCAGCGCCGCGCGGTCCACGAGCAGCACGCGACTGTCGCGCGCGCCGGTCGCGCCCCACGCCTGCCACACGTAGTACGACAGCTGCCCTGCGATCGAACCACTGGTTGTACCGTCCATTGGTTGTTGGTAATCTTTGAGCGAGAACCTAGGATCATTTGTCATTTGTCATGAATCATTTGTCATTTCTAAAAAACATTAAACCCCCCAAACTATTTACACGTGTCCCGCCAGGTACCACTGTTAAATGGTTGTCTCCTTTGACAGATCATGAGGGTTTGCTACTGAACTTTGCTGTAAATACTCTTATATCTAAACTATACTGTATGTATATGTAATACTGAGTAAGTAAAGCTGTTTGTAAACAGACACAAGGCTTGCACATGATGTGTCCAGCTCCATTAAAGAGCCAGGCCTCCTTCAGTGACATGTGTCAAAAAATGTATTTAAAACGGATCTTCTTGTTTCATACCTTTCCCGGCTCCCAGCTCCACGTAGGCGGTGTTGTCAGCCACGAGTCGCTCGCTCTCCATGAGGTGCATGAGGCTCGACACCTGCCGCAGGTGGCGCCGGGAGCTCTCCGTGCGTCCGGCCTCGCTGAACTCCTGCAGCAACGCGCTGTGGATCGGTTGCTCGGGGACGCTAACTATACTGTCTTTCAAATATGCTGCAAATTTAAATTGAAATAACACTGAGTCTTAGGAATAAGCAAAACTGTTGTGAGAGTCATTGTCTTGGAGGCCGATCCTCATTACGAGTTGGGGCTCATCGATGGGTACAGTCTTCAAATGTCCAGGTTAAGTATGCAGTTACTATTCAAATGCCTCAGAAAGTCACCTAAGATGAATAAGGAGTCACTTCTTTTATTTTTTTTCTTGGATTTTTTATACTATATTTTACCAAGCAAATGGTCTTGGCTAAACAATTCTTGGCAGCGGAAATAAGCAAAGAGTTCTCACTTAAAGCACTACCACTACTTAAGTTTTGTCATGCAATATCTGAATGATCCACAAAAGTCCCTAAACAAGACACACACACAACTGCTATGGATACTAGAAATGAACTCCGCCCAGAATATATGTATATGGATTTGACACATTTGCACTTTATTTCTGGCTTTTTAGGATTTCAGTAGACGTATAGTGCAAGTAATGGACTAGTAAAATAAAATATAGGCTAGTATATTTATACTAGCGGGCGCCCTTGATTTCGTATGCGTGGCATTCAGTTTTCCACAAATCCCGCGGGAATCATGATTTTTCCAAGATAAGAAGTAGCCTATGTGTTAATCCACAGTAAAACCTATTTTCATTCCAAATTTCAGTCAAATCACTGCAAAATTGACAAAGTTTCCTATGAACTTACGCCCCCTAATTTATCTATTAAGGGGTGTGTAAATATCTCTACTTATACTTACTATCATAAAGCACATTTACTTTGTGAATAACTTGCAGTATCTTCTGCAGAGGTATCTGAGAGAGCGGCAGCCGAGGGCTGAGGGAAGAGTCCTCCTGTGGAGAGGGTGCATTGATGTTGTGCACAATGTAGTCAGGCAGCTCATGCTGCCGAGCATTGCATATGCTGAGGTGTTTCTCCAATTTGCGTGCATAGCAGGTGCTGGGAAGTCCATAAACATAATCTGTTGTATGTTGTAGTAATAGTCCATTAATTAAAATGTTCAATAAATGAAATAATCAATTATATTTATCAAATATAACGTCTGCATATAATTTGCGTTTTAATATTATCACATATGGCATAAGTAATTACTTAAGTAATTGAAGTGCAAGTAACCTTATTAAAAATTTGGTTAAAACTTTCCAATAATTGTAACTTAATATTTATTAAAATTACTTACTGTTTAGGATCATTGGGGCATGGTATTCGAGTATCGTCCTGAAAAGTTAAAGCATAATGTTAAGAGCAACTTTACAAAATTATAGACAACAAGGGGTTATGATTTATAGTCAAAGCTGAGTCTATCATGAGATAAATGATAAATGAAGGAAATTCCTTCGAGTTTAATAAGTGAAAGTACAAGTAGATGGTAGTGTAGTGGTACCTGTCCATCTTCAGCTTTAGGTTCTGGTTCGTGTTCTCCACAGTAATGTCTCCCGGGTTTAACGGTCATGCGGCATAAACGCTTCTTTCTTACAACGAAATATTGACATTGAGGACTCACATAACTGTGTTCTAACAATTTAGATGAGTCGCTCATTTTATTTTAAATATTTGAGACTTTTGTTTTAAATTGAAGTCTTTGTTTACATTTTTTTCAGTCCACCTCAGCTCATTTTGACATTGACATTATCATTGATGAATGTGCCTGACGCCTGTGGCTCCGTCCGTTTACAGTTTACACCACTATAATTTACTTAGACAATTAATAACTGGACGCGGTTCGCTAACCGTTAGCCCTCTGGCAAAGATCAAAAATCTATGATCTAATGCGTTTATAAAAACTGTTGCTACAGAATCGATGTTTCATTGTTGTAATCGTTTTCGTTGTGTAAGGAGCTCCCTAAAAATGCCGGTTTGTGTAGTTAAATGGCATAAAAAACGGCCAAAAACTTGTAGTTTAGTAAAAGATGGAGTAACGTTTCATTTGAAAGTATTTAAACCTTAATTTTATCAAATTTTTAATAAAAACAATTTATAAAAAGAATCGATTCTTTTGACGAAACAGCCAAACATCGATCAGTAATCGAATATTCTATGTATTTAATCTGTGGATAGTCTAAGCAATGTCACAGTAAACATGCAAGCAGTAGTTTGACTTCATACTAGAGGTCGAAACGCGAGCTATACCTCAATTTCAATTTCAACTTACTAGTTAAATAGATTTTATTAATTAGAAATAAGACTAACTCACTAACATACTAAACTTAAAACAGATACACTAACAATATACTAACATAGAAAAAAAAATTAAAACTGTTACTCTTATTAATTGAAAAACTTGTTTAATGTAATAATGTAAGGAATAATAAAGGCTTTGAAATTGAGAAAAACATAAGGGATTAAAGGGCTAACATAATTTACGGAACCCTACACTGCGCGTGGCCCGACACGCACTTGACCGGTTTTTTAATATTTGGTCACGTAGTGTGGAGGTAATACCTAGATGGCATCACCAAAATAAACATATGAATACGACCATTCAAGGTCATTGATTAGTATCAGCCTTATTTAAATTTACCAATCAAAAAACAACACGCATTTTATTGATCACTTCCTATTTTACTACAATTTATAAAATATTTTATTTGTTTACATAAAAAAGTATATTTACAATCACAAAACTAAATGGAAATACAAAGTTGGCAAATGTAATTAAAATGCTGGAGGCAGGCAGCCCTATCACATGTTTACGTACCGCGCGCTGTAATATTTTTGCTTGTATATATTTTTACTGTGCACAATGTGTTTGTTAGTGTGTGTAAAAATTACGCGTGTGTGTATTGCGTGTCAAATTTATAGTTGTGTGTAGTGTATGGACAAATGTCTCTAAATGTTTTCGATGTGTGAGTTTACCTCGTCCCCCTCAAAAAATGACAGACTTTTTGTTGGTGAATTTGGGTGCGAACCGCGTCCAGTTATTAATGGTCTAAGATAATTTACAATGAGGCTGATAGATGCTAGAACTCAGAGCCAAAAAGCCAGTTCTGATACAATTTTATAAAAAAAAAAACAAACGTCAACAATATTTAGAGGTTAGGCGTCGCATCATTTTGGTTTCCTATTTGTTTTTCTTAGATTATGTAGTGTTTGTGATATAAAATGAGTTCACCGACCAAAGAAACCGAAGAGCCGTCTTCGAGTTACGCAACAGCGGAAAATGCCGCGGCCGACGTCGGCGACGCAAACACTACAGAGCCGCGGCCGCCCGCCAAGCGACAAATTCCCAGTACGGTCATTGAAATATCGGACACGGACAGCGACGACTCGGACGTGTGCGCCGTCAACAGTTACCAGGCCTCCGCGGACGAGGTCAAGAGGATCCGCAGAGGTCAGTGCCGATCCGCAGTCGCCGTCAGCCGGAGCGCTGTCGCATTGTTTGCGCGGGAACACTACGCTTATTTGAATTGCTCACTTATCAGAATTACATTTAAACATAAACATACTCGATACTCCTTAAGTTTTGAGTAATTGAGTGACTTTAAACCATTTTTCGTTTATTTTGTAGATTATTCCTCGACATCGTCGTCATCTGACTACAGTTCAGACTCCGAGTCTCCCTGGGAGGATGACTCCATAGTTATAGAAGACAAAATGCCTGGGAAGGCCGTGCGCGCGCAGCTCAATCCCCGGGCTAATAGGATGGATGATCCAAAGCTTAATTCTAATTTAAAGGTATTTCTTTCACTTCACTTACCATCAGGAGAGATCAGGGTCAAGCGCGAGCATTATAAAAAAAAAAATAATTGAGAGGAAAGATTTGATTGTTTGTTTGTTTGAATTGGCTAGTTTGGCTCTGAAACTATTGGACCAATTGAAAAACTTCTAGGGCTACAAAGCGATTTTAATAATAATAAGGCTATAATTTTTTCCCATTTTCTTATGGCAATTCAGGTGAACCCATAGGGTTCTGCTAGTTTTGGATAAACCTAATTTTTTTAAATAATAAATAATATATTTTGATACTTGTAGTCATCATTACAAATACATTGATGTCAACAACAACACTGATACGTTGCTTGCAGTCACAAGAAGTAATAGACAAAGTGAGACTACATTGGCAAGAGGACAGAGACCTGGAGAGTGAGGCGGTGACGCTGACCTGCAAACCCTTCCGCCTGTGTCGTCTGCACGAGTTGCTGGAAAACTCGGAGATCATCAACAACATAGTGGACGACATGAACACCCTGGACTGGTCGCGGAAGAAGATGGATCTCTATGAGTTCCACCAGACCACTGACCTGGCTAACCTGACGTGGCAGCGTAGTATAAGAGGAATTTATGAATTATTAAAGACTGAAGTTATGAGTTTGGTTAGTATATAGTAGTAATAGCAGTATCAATTTGAAAGTAGGTATTTTGCAATAAGTTAATGCTAGCCAATGTCGTATTTTATTATGAGCTCTTGGGTTTGAGTCTTGGCATGGGCTATGAGATATTGAAATATTGTTCATAATAACAAAAATTCATAATAAAAAGTTTTGCCTAAGTCTGTGGTGTTATATCTGCACCAGTCAGTCCATAAGTCGGTCAGTACATCTCATACAATAGTTAAAAATTATCACCTCACTTATATACCCTTCAGAGATCTGGTTCTTTACTGTTCTGATGATGGTGATTTTATCATTAGGAGAGTCAGAGTTGTAGTCTCTTTCATAGATTGATAACATTTACCTCAAGTAGTGACGGCTGACGTGTGGCACGGCAGGTGTCGCGCGTGACGGGGCTGGAGCTGACCACGGTGTCGGCCTCGTGCTCGCTGTACGGGCCCGGCGACCACCTGCTGGTGCACGACGACCGGCTGGGCGACCGGCGCGTGGCCTTCATCCTGTACCTGGCGCCGTGGACGCCGCGCGCGGGGCCGCCGCCGCCGCCGCCGCTGCACAACGGCGCCACGGACGCGCGCCCCGAGGACGACGTACGTACCGCACGGACTACGACCCCTCACCTTGTATTGGGGGTGTAGTTGCAAGCACAGTTGGCTAGTGTCTGGCGGTCATGTAAGCACGCGCGTGTCGGCAGGTGCGCGAGACGTCGGGCGGCGGCTGGACGCCGGGCATGGGCGGCGCGCTGGAGCTGTTCGCGTGCGACGCGCGCGGCGTGCCCGAGCGCGTCACGCTGCGCGCCTTCCCCGCCAACAACACGCTCGCCTTCTTCGCCGTCAGCCCCACCTCCTTCCACCAGGTCAGTGCCCTCTCCGCTGCATCTGGCTTCTTGGAAGGACTTCTGGTTTAAGATCTTTATTTTCTCAATAGTCCAGTAATTTTAGGCAATTTATACCCCAATCTGGGGAAAAATTCCTAGTGAGCTGAATTTTTGTATACACCTTTATTACGGCGTTATTATGAAGTTGTGAAAAATCGACATCGATATCGTGTCGGCTAAAAAAATTACAGAGGTCAAAAGGTCACGAAAATCAGTTTTTTGCAAATATTTCGCGACCTATTGCTCGGACGTCAATAGAGGTCATTATAAAAATTGTTTCTCATAAAATTGTCTACAAAAAATGTCTCTTATAGTTTTTCTGTAAAATTAACGGTTTTCCGATCATAGTGCTGAGAAAGCGGCAAGAATGCACTCACATACGGTATTGTATACCGTACACCAAGGCGTAAACTCTATTGCTTTTTAGTAATGTTTGTAAATGTCTCTAAATCTTTTATTTTACATTTAGATGTTTCCAGAAAGATATATTTATCGTATAGGGGTTTAGGTTTTTAGTAAGACGTACTATATCTCATTCTAATGACCTTCAATGGCTGATGTTTCGTATTTCATTGTTCCGAGACCCGTCCCTTTATACCTGCTACTGCCAGTCAGACTGAGTATACTCATAGCACGCACTCAAATACTTGATCAATCTACATCAATTTTTTTCAAAAAACCAGGAAAAAACAATGCTGAAACAAAAATATACTCGACTGATAGCCTCAACAATTATCCACATTGCAAAAAAAATATTCTGTTTCTGCATGCCATGACCGCATGCGATACAACTTCAGCACTTTTTGGAAAAAGAAAATTGAAAGTCATGAAGATGTTTGAAAAAAGACCCGATTTAAACAATTGTACAGAAATATTCCAACAAGAAAATTGCTCTCGAGATGTCATTGTCAATACTGGAATACATTTTCTACTAGCTGTATACAGTGCTCCAAAATCAGAAAATTCAATTGATAATTACAGATAAAAGCTACAGCTTTGCTAAATTAACAAGACAAAGTACAGCTGTAAAATTTCCTTCATTACCACCTACTTCTTCAGCTCAACAGCATATTTTTCGAGCATATTACCAAATACAAACCTGGCTAGGAAGAGACATCGATCCAGAACAGTGGGGTTGGGAGTTAAAAAATGATATGCTGCATCCAATAATGACTTTATTACCACCAGCACCCGATGAACTACTGAATACAATCTTTTGTAATTGTACAAAAGGTTGTGGCGGCAAATGTGGATGCAAAAAAATTGGATTGAGATGCTCAAAAGTTTGTGGGCATTGCCGCGGCCAGTCATGCTTAAACGCAGAGTCAACGAATGATGAAAATGATGAAGATGTAGATTTAAATCACGAAATAACTCCACTTGACATTTTGTCAGTAGCCAATAACGATAGTGAAGCTGAAAATATTGACAATGAATAAAAAAAAAATTATTCGCAAAAATTTATTTTTTTCGGTATTTTTCAAAATTTTGATAAAAAAATATTAATTGTTAATTAAAATAAACTTTCATTATATATCATGGATTATGTCTACGGGGGAAACCATGTAAAAAACGCGCCTTGCATTCTACCTCGAAGGTGGTGAGGAAACGAGTGCATCGTCACAATATAGTCGCTTTCTCAGCGCTATGATCGGAAAACCGTTAATTTTACAGAAAAACTATAAGAGCCATTTTTTGTAGACAATTTTATGAGGAACAATTTTTATAATGACCTCTATTGACGTCCGAGCAATAAGTCGCGAAATATTTGCAAAAAACTGATTTTCGTGACCTTTTGACCTCTGTAATTTTTTTAGCCGACACGATATCGATGTCGATTTTTCCCAACTTCATAATAACGCCATAATAAAGGTGTATACAAAAATTCAGCTCACTAGGAATTTTTCCCCAGATGAAACCTAAAATAACTGGACTAAAAGAATTACATAAAATTCGCTTATATGAGAAATACAATTAACTCACTAAGGTAATTCACGTGTGTACATACTAATTAGACTTAAATCCTACATACAATAAATCAAAATAAATAATTGCTAAAAAAAAAGAAAAAAAAAGAATGCGGGTAGATTTTAAATTACATGTTTGTAACCGGCTTCTTACGTAGTATACTTGACTAGTTTTAATAAAACAAAGATTATAGCTTACTGGATGCGGCATGTGTTACAATGACATGTTATTCAATAAATAAAATTTTAATTTCTTTTTGTAAATAAACATAGATTTAGCTTCTTTGATATCAGATGGTAATTTATTGTAGATCTGTGCTCCTTCAAATATAATATTTTTGTTACCATAGCTAGTACGAGGTTTGTGACTTAGTAAAAGGTGATTTGCTCGGCGAAATGCTCGTTTTTGTACTTGAATTTTTTTCGTAAAAGTGATTTTTGAGTGTAGATCTTTATTTAGTATTTTCCGAATCAGAATTGAAGTGCTATATATGTATGTTTGCTTTATGTTAAGTAATTTTGTTTCTTTGTATATTTTATTGGTAGGTGTTAGAAAGTCGTAATGAAATAAAACCTTAATAATTTTATTTTGTGCTCTCTGAATGATGTTTAGGTTGGTTTTTGTCGCTGTTCCCCATAATTCGATTAGATAATCAATATGCGGCTTAACGAGAGAGTTATATATTGTGTATCTTACATTTTTTGGTAAACAATGAACAATACCACGTAGACATCCCATTAACGATGCAAGTTTTTTGCGAAGCTTATCTATATGATTTCTCCATGTCAGTTGGTTGTCAAGAATTAAACCCAGATATTTTTGACTGTTTGATTTGACTATAATGTCTTTATTAATAGTAAGTGGTTCAAAAGTACCAATTTTCTTATTTTTTGGAATAAATAAAATGTAATTTGTTTTAGCTGTGTTAATAGTAAGCAGGTTACATTGAAACCATACGTTAAGATTATTTAAATCACTTTGAGCTTCTCGCATTACAGAATCAACAGACCTACCAAAGTAGGTTAGAACAGTATCATCAGCGTATAAAGAAATATCCCCTTTTAGACCAATTTCATGTATATTGTTAATATAAATTAAGAAAAGCAAAGGCCCTAGAATAGAACCTTGCGGTACGCCACAATTTATGGATGCTGGACTACTACAATTTTCTCCAATTTTCACTATCTGAGAACGATTTGAGAGATATGATTTCAAAATTTCGAAGGCTTTACTAGTAATACCAATACTATTTAGTTTCTTTAAAAGCAAATTATGGCTAACCGTATCAAATGCTTTTTTGAGGTCAATAAATATACCTACAGCTATTTGTTTCGAACACAATCTCGAGCTGCTTGCATCCAGTGGCTCTCTGTAATCTGTTAGCGTCATTAGGTCATCTAGGAGTATTTAACCGACACGTCTTCTGGTGTAATTTTGTGATTTCAACGATCCTCTGCTTTTCTTAGTATTCCATCACACTTGTTTTTATTATAATATGGTCTTTAGGAATGTACGCTTCCCCCAGCACAACAATACATGTGTTGACGGGTCAGTGACTGTGCAGGTGGGCGAGGTGCTGTCGCTGGAGCTGCCGCGGCTGTCCATCAACGGCTGGTTCCACGGGCCCGCGGCGCCGCCCGAGCCGTTCGCCAGCGAGCCGCCCGCCTCGCTGCCGCCGCACACGCAAGTGGTGAGTGAACGAGGGTGATCACAATGAGCTAAACCGCTGTCGGCCGGTGGGCTATATTTCATACATACATTAACTAATTCTGTACCAAACTGAGCGACAAACGTTGAACAAAAATATTAATTAACATTTAGTTTGACATTTACTACATCAAGCAACATTGTGATGTCACAAAGTGGACGACAGCGTTTATGATGTTAGGAAAATTAAAAAAAATACTTGATTTTTAAATTAAGTTTTATAAGAAATCCTTGACTTTTATTAATATTAATGGGCCAGGTGCTGCTGAACCAGTGGCTGCTGGGCACGTACCTCAGCCCGCGCGTGCGCGCGCAGGTGCAGGCGCAGATGGAGCGCGCCAGCGAGGTGTGCCTCAGCGACGTGCTGCTGCCCGTCAAGTGCGCGCAGCTGCTGGAGGCGCTGCGGGACCCCGGTGAGTGTCGCGCGGCTGCCGGCGCATGGAGCGTGTACACCTGACCACAGCGCTGATCCTTCGGCAGAGCTGCAGTGGGAGCTGTGCGGGCCGGCGCAGCAGCGGCGCCACGAGCGGCTGGCGGAGGCGTGGCTGGCGGCGGGCGCGGCGGCGCCGGAGGAGGAGCACCCCGCGCGCGGCCTGCTGCGCCTGCTGAGCAGCGCCGCGTTCGTGCGCCTGCTGACGGACTGCACGGACCTGCCGCTGGCCGGCTACCGGCGCCTGGAGCTGCAGCGCTGGCGCGCCGGCGACTTCACGCTGCTGCCGCCGCGCGAGCAGTTCGCCGCGCCGCGCCTGCAGGCCGTGCTGTACCTGGGCGTGCCGGAGCACCCGCTGTGCGGCGGCCAGACGCTGTTCGTGGCGCCCGAGGAGGCGGAGGCGGAGGCGGACGGCGCGCTGGTGACGCTGCCGCCGGTGCACAACGCGCTGAGCCTGGTGTACTGCGACGCGGGCGCCGCCGCCTTCACCAAGTACCTCAGCAAGATGACCATGAAGCCGCACCAGCACTTTTATATTGTGACTTGTACTTACACCGAGTGAACCAGTGCACCAGTGAACCAGTGACCAGTGCACCAGTGTACCAGTGAACCAGTGCACCAGTGAGCCAGTGCACCAGTACTCTCAGTGACCTTTCGCGACTTTCACTCCTCCACCTCGGGATTTCGCCCGAAGAACCGACAATAACTGTGCTAAGGTAACAACGGTTATATAACTGGTTAGTGACAGTTTTGAATTCACAATCACATCTATCCCTCTCTTTCTAATACAATACTACAGATACGAAAGAGAGAGATAGAGGTGAATTCAAAATTCGCACTGAGACAGCATGTCAGCATCTGCATGGAGACTTGACAGGTATAATCAATGATATTTTATACTAGAGGCAAATGTGAAAAATTGACATAATTTTATTTACTCGCTTAATGTTCAACAAACACTATTTAAACAAATAATACCTAAATATCATCTACAATGTTGAGTCGTGTGGGAGTTTAAAAGCTATGCCTATAAATATATAATGGAATAAAAAGACAAAATTGTGCACTCAGTGGTGTAGCTAAATAGAAATCGGATCACTTTTTGCATTGATTTTGTAGGGACATAACTTATCTATAGTATAAAATTATCATTGGGTATATGTGCAACTGCTGTCAGTCCCACAGCAGTTGACAGTAACTCCTCGTGTCCGTGCCGTGAGAGACTGTGACGATGATAATGAAATGTCCAGACTACGGAACATAAGTTAGCGTTTTTATTTTTCAAGTTATCTATGAATTATTTATATTGAATAAATTTATAATAATTGGAGTTTCGGTCTGCAACACACTTTGCCTTGTAACAAGCCATTAGCTCTACAATATTTATGGTCATCATAAAGTAAAGTCAATTTTACTTGTTACACCCATTCTGACTTATAAAACTTTTATTAAAATTGCTATTGAGGCAATGCAAACTCTGTTTTTTTTTAACAAAAACTAAATTGACATAAAGCTTTGTTACATTGTAAGTATGTAAGTAATTAATTGATGCATTAAAATACACATTTTGTTGTTTTCTTCACTCCTTCACAAAATATATTTTTCTTTAGAATGAAAAAGATATATTATGTGACTTTTAAGCTGATTTATAATTTTATTTATCAAGAGAATTTGATTTTGAATGATTACCCACTACAGAAGAAAAACAAAAAGTTTTTAGTGTTTGAGTAAATCTTGTATTAGACATTAATTTATCATACATTATTGTATAGTGCAATACAATAACAAATTGTGTGAATTATTGCATAACAATATTTTTATACTGCGGTCGCAAACATTTGAAATGATTAGGTAAATAATTATAGCGTAATTTCGTATTATGAGCACATCCACAGATAGCATTGTTTGACTATTTTCACTGTGAAGTTTGTTCACTTTGTCGCGAATTTTCATCAAGACTAAAGTTAGAGCTCATTACATCCATTCAGCACGCGATTAACGCCACCTCATCGCCCGGCGTCCATTTGTTGCCCACTGGTTATCCGAGGCTTATTGGCTCTTACTGTTTTTCCATTTTTAAAAAGAGTTTGCCATATATTTCTTTTATTATGACCAATTGAAATATCACATTCTAACCATTTGCTGAATATTGAAGAACACAAATTAACACAAAAAAACGTGATCAAAAGTGATAATTTAACCGGCGTGCGTAAAAGTGGCGCCGTAACGAGCTACGTTACGAAGCGGCTCACACTTCCCTAAGAAGTTATCACTTCAAAAAATATGACCACTCCATACAAACAATACCAACTGCTCGAGTCGTGGCATCAGGCGGCGGTGGATCCAATGACCTGTGGCCTTTAGGTTCTGTTAACCAAACATGGCGATATGTTTTTTATATTTAATTGTCAATACATATAAATAAAATTGACATGTCTATCTGTTTGTCTGTAATCTCTGGATCGGCTGAATCGATTTTAATAATAAACATAAATAAATATAGAGTCCAAGTATATATTTAATGTGTATACTATATTGGACTCTATCTTTATGTGATGCATCGCTGGATTGAACGTGAATGGCGATATATCTGGTATATTTTGGAATTTGGGCTATGAGTTATATTGATTACTGCAACAGTTGATTGTTGATGTTATTTATTGCTGAAGCATCTTAAACACTGAATCTGTAAATGTATTTTAATCCAAGCCGTCGACACATTACATTTGATTGCACGATAGTCAATAGTAATATGTAGGTATTCAAAAATGACAATGAGGATGATGACTAGGTTTGAATATATTGATTTTTATGATACATTCGGGTAAATAGGGTCAATGTTAACTCATTTATATATGAAAAGCAAAGATTGACTGTTTATCTGCAAAATAAAAAGGTTATAAAATTTCAAAATTTACTAAAAATATTTTATCGTAATTAGATGAAAATTCATACAGTTTTAGCTGCCTTACATTAAATGTGACATTTTTTAATATATATGAACTATAAACATAAACGCAGAAATAACAAAGATATTAGTAATTCTGTTTAAACGCCCATACAAATCTAACGATCATGAATTGCCTACGACGTCATAAGTTCGTACCATGCGAACGAAATTCGAAATTCGTATGGGGCGTTTTTCAGAGATCCGCGGCAGCGCCGCAAATCTGACTCTTTAAATCCCTGTAGCTCCGAAAGTAATGATCGCAGATACCTTGTTACTTTTACAAAATTGCTTTATTATTAGCGTACTCTTAATTTATATACAATTTAAAATACTGTCATCATCCGTATTTCTGACCTGACCGTTTTTGACTTTGCAAAAAGCAAAGTAACTGACAAAACACTTATTGTGAGAAAAGTCAGTGTTATCGGTATTTAAGGCTGATCTATGATCTGTACTTCTATGTTGATATTATACACAGGTAAAGTTGCTAGTGTTGCAGTGTATATATATACTGAATCGATTTTTAAAATTCTTTTACCATTAAAAAACCACGTTATTTGTGAATGTCATGGGCTATTATCCCCGCATTCTCATGGAAACGGCAATTAGTAATTGATAGAGTCAATAATTTGTGGGCTGTAAAGGCTATGACGCTGATATACAGCTTATAGTCAGTAAATCGTTTTTAAAGGTGAAGACTGTATTTTATGACATAGTTGTGTGCTGCGCGCACCAACTCTACCACGACCGACATAAACCATAGAACTATCGGTGACAAGACAATAGAAACGGCGTGTTCTCTCTAACTATAGAAGTGTCACTCTAATATACTCGTGGAGTGTCGAGTATGGATAATGTGTAATATACATTTCTATTTAAACAAAGGTTCTCTCCACATGTTATCCAACTTGTAACGCAATGTAGTTGAACGTTCCAATACAGGGATTAGGTTTTTGTTCACTTTAAACAGTGACGAGGTTCAAGATATACACGCCATTTCTATTTCTATTGCCTTATAACTAAGAATTGTAGGTTTCCTACTGAATACCGCGAGGGGGCTCAAAAACTTTGTTACTTTGTCGTCAGCTTTAAGTTTACATGAAGGTGTAGGTATCTTGAAACTTGTAAGTCGTACCAATGTTTGTAAGACTTATAGATATAGGTACTGTGTTCGGAAAACTATTTGACTTTGGTAATACCTAGCTAGTATGTCTGTCTACCTTTGGGTAGTAGTGCTAGTGACAGTAGACACATGCGTTCGTGTGCAAGTAAAGGAGCGTTAGCAAAACAAAATATAATCTGTTTGTAATTGGTTTGATTTGATAACCGGTTTCGATGTAACACGCCTGTGTCACCTTATAATCTATCACTCATACATTGCACTAAGCCATGTTTTTTTGTAAACGGGTTTCGATATTTCACACCTTACGTCTATTATTTTACCTATGCGTTTCTGCTGACATTCCTTTAGTATACACCCAACCCAAACGTGTTTGTTCTGTCACCCTACAAAACCAAATGGTCTTCCTGAAATGGAGCATATACAAGAAGTCGCAAGTTAGCCCGCAGCGCTGCAGTCGCGACGGGTGGCGGGCCGCGGTCGCAGGTCGCTCGCGCGAGCGTCGCCGGCGGCAGCGGTCGTGCAAGCGACGCGCGACACTTTGTGTGTTTTGTGTTCACTAATACAATTTGCCAACCGGCGGAATATTACTATGATTTTGTACATATTATGAATTATTAATTAAATTATAAGAAAAAGTAATGGTTCATTTTATTTTCACACCCCTATACTTGAAATTTTAAGAAATTAAATGATCACGTGTCTGAAACGGTGAAGGAAAAACATCGTGAGAAATCCTGCATACCAGAAAATTTTCCAAATTCTCTGCGTGTGTGAAGTCTGCCAATTCGCATTGGGTCAGCGTGGTGAATTATTAGCCTAGCCCCTTTCATTCTGAGAGTAGGCTCGAGCTCAGCAATGAGCCGAATATGGGTTGATAACCTATACCTACCTATCTATCAATTTGTCCATAGGTATACAATAAACAGTCCTAAATATTATAAATGCTAAATTAGATCTGTGTCTTGCTTTTTTACAGCTAACGAGCTGAATCGATTTTAATGAATTTTTCGTAAGGTAAGAAGGGGGGATAACGCTCGCTGGGTAATGGCGCTCACCTCTGTAACTTGGTCAAAATTGTACATAGCAATACACTGCAGCGCTTCTTATAATAAATTGGCCCTTGAAGTAGACCTTAGGGACTTTAATTTTAGAATAATCCATATTTCAAGCGAGATTTGTAAAAAACAAAATTCCACGAGTACAGAGTTGTTCCACCAATAGGTATATTGTTTTCTCACCCTGAAGAGAATCTCACTTCAACTTGAGGTAAAGCGAGAGAGTAGGTAGGTACGTAGGTATAGACCTAGGTACCTAGTAAGTACCTAACAATGTTTGTGCCACACGCGCGCTGCGTTTACAGCATCTGCAAAGCTGGCGTCGTAGAAAGATTCCATTTATATCCTTTGGTAAGTTAGTAAGTAGGTAGGTACTTACATATTTTATTCCGAAGAATACACCTATAGATTTGCTAATTATTGTTAGGTATCAAGTGAAGTGTCTCCAAACAAGGCGGTACATTAATGCGGCACTTTAGCGCGTATCCGTGCGGATTAGTCGCTAAGCAGCACTTCGATCTCTCAAATATTCCCTCTCGTTTAATGTGACAACTTAATCTGTACCTAAAGCCCTATAACATAGATACCTAATACTGTAATACGTACTTCATCCAATTTTTATATAAGTACCTACTTAGTATTGTTGATGACTTATAATTAAATATCACATGTCCCAAACGACGAAGGAATAACATCGTAGGGAAATCTGCATACTCTTAAAACCCACAACAAACTCAGCCAAGGTGTTTTTGTTATCACCATTTCACAATTTTGTTTAAAGCGTTTATGAAACTCAGTCAGTGGAAGTAACGAGGATCATGACTAGGTTTGAATATAATGATTTTTATGAGACATTCGGGTAAACAAAGTCATATGTAAAAAAAAGAATGTCTCGATGTTTGCAAAACTAAATAAAATTATAAAATTTCAAAATCTACTAAATTTTTTTTAACGTGATTAGATAAAAATTCATATATTTTTAGCTTCCTTACATAGACGTGACATTTTTCAATATATCTATACTAATAATAAAAAGCTGAAGAGTTTGTTTGTTTGATTGAACGCGATAATCTCTAATCTTGTAACTTAATCTAAATCTAATCTAGTCTTGATACAGATCCCTCCAAGGCACGCCACGCCTGTGAATAGGATATTACTTTCCGTTTCGCTCGCCGCTCCTGCCCCAGCGACCGACTACTCTCGTCTACAGCTTCAATCCCTAGCCCGAGTGCTGAGTGCCGGCCGCGCGACGCTCATACTGCTGTTTACACTTAGAGTAATTCCACTCCCGAGTGCCGGTTGTAGAGACGTTAAGACGAAACACCATAACATATTGGTAGGTTGGTACTATCTTTGATAATGGTCTTGACTTTTGTAGCGTTTGTGACCTGTAAAGTTTACCTGTAGTAGTTTACTTACACATGTGGTAGGTTGGTGTAGATACCTACCTATCAATTTTTATCGGCATTTGGCAGAGGGAGGCCACGGAGACATTTGGTATTGACCTGTTTATAGACAGCGGTGTTGGTTCGCCGAAATAGCATGAACACCAATGCCTTGCAGTCAGGAGGAGCTTTTAGCCTGCAGGAGTCCAGCACTATCCGGTTCCTGTTTATTACTTACATACGTGTCACCTCTCCAACCCACTATCATGGAAACCCAAAATATCTTAACATTAAGAAAACCAGTATTTAGGAAAGTAGAATTAATTGAACTGCAAGTGATAGCAAGAAACTCGACAGCTATTTACCGTTTTCTCTACCTCATTGTTGAGTAGGTAGTTACCTATAACAATAAGCGAGATACGAGGGTAGTTGCAAGCGGGCCGATCGCCCTCGATCAAAGCGTGGTACGGCTGCACCCAGTAGGTACAGTGCAATACTGTAGCTACCCAGTGCAATACTGCCCGCAGCCGCTGTGTGCGGATAAAAGAGACATTAGTGGAAAGTTTAATATCGGAGGATGATCTGCTGCGGCGTTTGTATCGGCTGCCGGGCGGAGCTCTCGCTCGCTGCTTCACTGCACTGATGCTTTTTGCCGATATTCTTTTGAAATTTGAAGCTTGGAGATTTTAATAATAACACTATAAAATATCTTTAAAATCTATTTTCCGTGTAAGCGAAACAAGCAATTTTCAAAGTCAAGTCAGTCAGTGAGTTGTTCGCTAACGATTTGGAAGACATTCTTTTGAGAAAAGCAAGTCAATTGTACAGGTAATTTATAGCAATTAGTGTTAGCAGGAATATCTTATCAAGTAACACCTCAGTCTTCATCTTCAATTACCTGCGACGAGTACCTACTTACATATATACTCGTAGCAGCCGAAGCCACACTTTGAAATGGGATTGATGAGATTTGTACGAGTTTTTAAAAGGAGAAGATTATTGAAATGCGCATATGTTTGTTTTTAAGAAATATAGAAATAATTTGAGATGGTCCATAATTTTTTATTCTAGGATCATTCATCATTTCATTCAACAACGCTCTGAATCCTGTTTAAAGTTTTGCGACGTAATTCGCAACAGCTACAAGTCATAAAGAGAGTTAGATATTTTCCGTAGCTATTGAAGACTTGTATCCAATTTCCCGCAGTTTCCGTGTGGGCTGTTGATAAAATCACGCGTCTCAGTTCAAGTTGTCGTTAGTTGTGCTCGCGGCGCTGATTGCGTCCCCCGAGAGTGCGCGTGCCGTGATATGATCCGCTTAGCTTGCACACATGTGAGCAGTGTTGCCACCTATTTCCCCAATTCCCCACAAATTAAAGCGAAATTCACCAAATTGAAGAAACAAAATATTATAGTTCCTCACTTTTGTGTTCCTCCATTGGATCAGCTTCCACTTTCACACAAGAAGTAAAACTATAAGAAATTGTAATGTTGTCATCAATTGTAAATTTTAATAATGTATGATTTTATTTAAAAAGAACAACAGTTTCTTCCCGGTTTTTTCTCAGCAGAAACTGCCTTCCGAACTGGTGGTAGAATCTGTACAAAACTGACATGACAAAAGTACTTGTAAACTGAGCCTACTTGACATTTTTGATTTTGATTTTGATTATTTTGTGGTAGAGGACACCTCGAGTAGGTCCCGAGACTAGGAGTAGGTTTAAGGAACCCCTTTAGAATGCATCAAAACTCGCCTTCCCTGACGTGTTCTCACACTAAACAATTTATGATAAACAATAATTACAACAAAAAACATTATTGCACAAAATCGACTGGCAGCATGACGGTGTCAATGTTGCCTGACAAACAACTGAGCTCAAGTCATCAAATACCCTCTTATTTATACCAAAACTGATACCTCCCCTCTACAATAACATAAATAATGAATATTAATACCACCTGTAATCGAGAAACTTGTAACACATTATCTATAAAAAAAACGGCAAAAAATCTGATGTATGGGAGACCCTTTACATATTAATTTGAATTTAAATGCTTAAAAGTTGAGTAGAATTTCCCACAAAGTGGGGAATTCCCCACACATTGGCAACGCTGCTGATGAGAGCAGCCGGGGATTCGATTGTAAGCGCTTTTGATAAATATAAATACAATAGCAGACTTGAGCGATATATCCGCTATAGTTTTAACATTAGAAAACGGTTGGTAAAGTTTCCCGTGTGTATTATGTATGTGTGTGTCTCGTTGGTCTAACTCTAATGGTTACAACTCAAGAGGTAAAAAAAAGAAGAACGTCCTGGGGTCGAGTAATGAGCTCTATGTAATACTAACGGACGCCCGCGACTTCGTCCGCCCTTAGACCTCTTTAATCGAGCCTTTACAGTAGTATCGCTGTAAAAATGGAGTAACTTCTCCCGTATTCCCAACATTTCCCTTCACTGCTCTGCTCCTATTGACCTGCCCAGGAGTATGAAGAATAATTGTACCAAGTTTTGTTAAAATCCGTCAAATAGTTTTTGTTTCGATAACGAACATACAGACAGACAGACACCAAAATTTTCTGATTACATTTTTGGCATCAGTATCGATCACTGATCACCCCCTAATAGTTATTTTGGAAATATATTTCATGTACAGAAATGACCTCTCTACAGATTTATTATAAGTACCTACTTATAGATTAAGCTTTTCTTTCTTCAAGAAATTCTAAGTAGCAGTCCGGAGTTGGGGATATGCGTGTCCCGAAAAGCACGTTAAGCCCTAAAATTCAAAGTCAAATTTCGTTTATTTGAAGTAGGCTTAGCTAGGCCATTCAAATAAGCTAATCTGTGAATCTGTCTGTGGCATTGCATTTCCTAAATAGAATTACCTTAGATATCTATAGGAATGACCGATTTGAACGCGATATTTTTAGAAGAAGAAAGATGATTTGCAGAAATGCAAATATTGGCTAAGCCAGTTCGAAGATAGGAATTACTGTTTTTTCATTATAATCTAAGGAATTTAAGAAATATATAATAAGTATAACAAAAACATTCTTGCTAGTAGGGTCGAAGATATTTCAACTTTTTTTCCTGCGTGAAGTTATAGAGTAAGTGCTTGCAGTAGATAGACAGGAATAACCTTGAAATCGCAAAGTTTTATAACTGTCAAGTGTCAGCACCTTCGCAAACTGTTCATTTATTTCTACACTGACACTCTCCAAGCACTCGACTGCTCTTAAAGTTTTATATCAACGAGGACGGTGGGAGGACCTGTTGTATTCAGTGAAGTGTCAAAAGGTAGGCGACATGTAAAAGTTTCAATTCAGTTTAAACATCAATGTTGTTTGGCGACAGAAATAGAAAAATTGATAATTTTTGTAGTAGGTAATAGGTATGCAGTAGATACGGTAAGTAGGTACAGGTGTTGCGGTAGTTTACGTAATGTTCCCGTGGCTCAGTCATCAGGCGACGAGTCGGAACACCGTGGGGTTTTAGTCGGTTGAAGTCCGACTTAACCTTCTTGGATCCCCGTGGCGAGAAGGTATCCGTGAGGATTTCCCCACGTTAAAAAAAAAGGTAGGTACGATAGGTCAAGTAGCTACGATAGATACAGTAGGTACGACAGATACGTATTACGTACGTACGGACTACGGTAACTACTTATTACTGTAGATACGGACATTGGCGTATCTAGGATTATTTCCTAGATACGCCAATGTCCGTATATATAGGCCTGGCCCCCGACATCAAGTCTATTATTAGTAGAGTAGAGTAGTATAATAGAGTTCCATATCGGTTTCCCAGAATCCTAGGGTGGGCACAGGTTCATTCTACCCTCTTCTATACGCCTATGGGTACGAACTACGGTAGTCACCCACGCACCACACGAGGAATTCTCTTTCCAGCTTTCCTTTAAAAGGTTGCAGCAGTTCTTAAAGCTCAGATTAATTAAGTTTGTCAAACAAAACCTTTGCGGAGTGAAGAAGTGCAAGTTCGCCAACAATCTGCAGGCGCTCGGAACTAATAATTAGCGGATTCCGTAACTCGGCTCCTTTTCCACCTACCTCCCACTCATTAACACCCATCGCATAGTTCAATCGAATCAATTAATTTATCTATTGAAATCTAATAGAAATTAGCGTAGCTTGCAAGGATGTTTTCTTACTTGTCCAGTTTAAAATTCCAGCAATTTTTGTAAGTATTTGAGTATCTATACCACGGACACCAAGAGCCTGTGATAGGTATACCTTTGAATTAAAAAAAAATATACAACACATGCTTCTATCTTTTTCTATGGCCTCTTATTATATTATCTTGTAAGTCTTAGTCTTATCTTCTAAATCTTTCAATCCGCATTGGGCCTAATTATTATTAGATTAACCCCTCCCATTCTAAGATGAGACTCGAGCTCAGCAGTGACCGGAATATTGGTTGTTAATTATGACATGCTTCTTAGTCATTCGTTCATTAGTAGTTCATGTTTGTCATGGGCTGACGAACTTTCAGCTTTTTTTACTATTGTAAAATCGCGAAGGTCTGGCTTTCACAGATTCGTAGACCATATTGTGATATTACGCTACACTGACACACACAGTGAAATTTGACTCTACCAGAGATGAAAACTAAATTCTATCGAGAAATACCAAGATATTTTCACAGAAAGTAAATGTTTATGATTGCAAACAATTTACAATCGTACATTTAACTAATCTTCAATGCAATATGCAGTGTGCATGATAACTTTAGTTTACAATGAAAGCCTTTTTACAGTTCAGTGTCTGAACAACGAGCACGGTTGTGCACTGCCTCCGCGACTGCCTCGTGTTTGTCTGTAGCTAAAGGCTTTACGAGGCGCCGAGTGATTTGTGTCGCCATTATCGGTGGTAAGAATTGCTCTCTTTATGTATCTACGAGAAGTTACATTGAGGTCGAACATCTGAAAGCCACTGAAAGAGACATCACATCAGTCTATTTCAACGCCCACTACAGACCAGATCATGTTAGATGAATAAAGAGAGGATGAGGAACTCAGACCTCGCTGCTCCAGCCTCCACTCGCATTGGACAGTCCCTCGGATGGGCTCAGGGTGGACTTGGATTCTGTAATGACTACATCGGTCGTTAATGATCGGGAACGACGATTTGGTTTTTTCCGAGGCATGTAACTTTGCAAATGTAACTTTCTATTTTTGGGCTACACTTGAGAATTTGTTGGAAAGAAAAACCGATCCAGGACTGGGTTCCCCTCGATCTTTTGTCCTAATTCTTGTCTTGAGTTGAGTGTCTTGCTTTTCACACATATATTTTCCAGTTGTGCAAATCGAATCCACGGCGGTGGATACAGAAAGCTATTTCCCACTGCGCCACTGTATATGGTACATATTATGTAAAGCAAGGGACAAGGGAAATAAAAGTAAACATTAAATAATAGACAGTTTGCGTAAACCCTTGTGTAGATCTATCTACCTAAGAAAGCCTTTAAGTAAGCGCGTATAGTTAACCGGATTTACCCGCGTCTCATTTATTGGGGAGCCTTGTATCGATGTGGGAAAAATACAAGCTCTGTTTCGCTATTGATTTGCATTTTGATAATAACCGGGACCGAAGTCGTAACGTGCTGTCTGAAGGACGTTCTATGAAGTACTAGACATGAGGCGGTTTTTTTTATTTATTGTAATTGTTTCGACGTTATACATACTCTCAGATTTCAATGTCATTCTTTGCTATTAAGTATAAATACAAATTCGAGAAATGAGGAGATCCGCAGAAGAACCAAAGTCACCGACATAGCTCAACGAGTTGCGAAGCTGAAGTGGCAATGGGCGGGGCACATAGTGCGAAGAGCCGATGGACGTTGGGGTCCCAAAGTGCTGGAATGGCGACCCCGCACTAGTAAGCGCAGTGTTGGCCGACCCCCCACCAGGTGGACTGACGACATCAAGCGAGTCGCAGGGATTCGCTGGATGCAGGTGGCTCAGTATCGTGATGTTTGGAAGACCCTACAAAAGGCCTATGTCCTGCAGTGGACGTCCATCGGCTGATATGATGATGATGATGATGAAGTATAAATAGCATTAAATACTTCTTTACTTTACAAACGCACTCTATCCTATTCAACTTACTAACTACCAATAGGAACATCATAAAACAGAAAATCTATAGTAAAGACATGATGTTTTATAGAATCTATATCACTTAGTAAGCCACCGGATCATAAATGTCGATTATTTCTATCGATATTTCCACTACCGCTGAGTTTATTGGCAGAGGTTTATCGAGCGTCAACCCTACTGCACTCAGCACTCAGCGTGTATGTACTCAACTGTACTCAACACACTGCACTACGAGTGCTCGTATTGTATTTGCGTTACTTACTCAGATTGTGGCCTCTGCGAGGGATTACCGACTGGATGGATTACTAACAAAGTTGGCTACGTTTACGTACAATACTCGTAGTTTAAACAGTCAAAAAGTCCTTGCTCTAGTTGCCGTGACACCAAGCACCTTCAACTTTTCAGTTGTGTGCATTTTAAGAAGTTAAAATATCGGCTAATGTTTCACTAGCAGGTAGCTGATATTATAAGGCGTAATTCAGGCTAGTATTTATTCTGATAATCCTACAGAAATTGTATGATTATCAGAATAAATACTACGTTTTTGAATTTTGAAATTCTAATTGTACGTTTTTGAATTTTTTTGCACATAATATAAAAAGACAATCGTCTCTTCATTAGCTCGGTCGATAATATCGCGTTGTAACTTGCTACGAAACAAACAGATCGCATTGCCAATGGTAATACAAATCGTTTACGAAACAAAATACAATAATTCTTCAGTGGTAATTATTCAGATGAATTCATAGAGCGGCGCAGAGCCCGCAGTCGGCAGTCGGAGGCAGTATTTAAATTGCTAAGCGCAGGCTTGCGGGAATTAGACGACAAATAAATGGCTTATTGACGACGTTTCGGTAATTTATGCGTTCCGCAATAATTTACTGATTTGGAGGCGTCCTTACGAATATCACGTTCGAAAGGCAAATACACCGCCGATGTCTCACAAGAGGTGTCCACGAATTACATACTTTAAATTGGTGATTATTGAGAATTTAATATAGTAAGAGCTGTAGTTGTGTAGTAGACCGTCTATGGCAGGACAACGTCTGTCTGTCTGCAGGCTTATTCACTATCTATGACGTATGCTAGTTGACATAACAAAATATTCTGAATACAAATGTCATCCGGTGCTTAGTGTTGGATATCACATAATGACATTTTGTCAATTGATTTGATGTTTATTTTGATATATAGTTTTTACACTTCCTGAACATACAACTACACATTGTGGACGATATTTAGGTATTATTTGTTTAAAAAAACGTTCTTTGTTGATCACATCTAACATTGAAATGTGGAAATTTCCTCTTTATTATACATTACATGTTACAGTTTTTAAAAGGCTGACTACTAGGTACTTTACCCATTCTAGTTATTTTTGTTTCACTCGCTGCCACGCGCCGCCCGGCACTTTTTGTTTCGTACTTGTCCAATGATGTTAATGAGTAATTCGATTCGATTCATTTGTATTTTAAATATTAAATACTATGCATTAACAATTACTTTTTTGAAAGTTTATTTGTTTAGTCTTCTATTATTGTTAATATAGTTTAAGTTACCACTACATTATTATCAATAATAGAAGACTTGTGAAGCTACGACCATGCTACGGCGTAACGCGCGTCTACACGATCATCTACGAAGTTCTACATAATATGACGCAAGGTCTACGTCACAAATACCTCTTTATCTTGTTGCGGTGTAGTAGTTAACCTTTTTGATTACAGATCATACCAAGATTCGAGTGGCGAGCTATGAAGATGAACCAATGCCCGGAGTTGAATAGTCAGTCTTGTTATAATTATGTACTGCCGTGTCTTAGAGAACATGTTATCGTTTAACTTTATTCAACTAACGTTACTGAGTCAACCATCCCGTCCTCGAGCATCCTGGTGGGTGTTAACTCCAAATTCACACGCGGAGTACTGGGCAGGTAATAATTAGTATCAAAATCAGAATTCAATTATTTCTAGTAGACTTATAGAAGCATTTTTGAAACGCCGAGTCTAACTATTTGCCGTGACTCTATCAGCGCTTCGGAAGGCAGGTTCTGCTGAGAAGAGTCAACAAGAAACTCAACAGTTGCTCAAAATGTCAAATAACGAATGGCCTCAATACTTACGTTTTAGTTATGATCATCATCGTCTCCATGTTTGCAGGAGTAAGGATATAGACTTTAAACTCATCACGCTACTTCAATGCGCGTTGGCGGGCTTGGGTGACAATGTTAAATTCATTTTAAGTATTAATGATGATGTCCAGGATCGATTGCTTAACATCTTAACGTGTTCTCTAAGACACGGGTGTAATCCCGCCTCTGAGAATTTATTCTGAAAATTTCTCAGAAAAAATCAGTATGTCATAGCCTGACCCAAGTATCGAACCCGTGATCCGAAAGCACATAGGATAACCACTGGACCCACGTGGCAGTATCTGATTTAGTTGATGACAATGCAACAACATGACACCGTAGAGCTAGTAGAGTCGGGATGGACCAAAGGAGGCTTTAGTCTCATTGGCCGTGGTAAACAAAAAATCTCTGATGTTACATGCATTTAAATATATTTTAAAACTAGCGTCGTAAGCATGAAACTCAGTTTTCCATAAATACCGCCAAAACCATAGACATTTCCGGGATAAGAAGAAACTGTTCAATTACCTCCTCTATCTATCTTACCAGTGAAAATTCCATTTAAATCAGTTCAGCCGTTCCAGAGATTATCCCGGATAAACACACAAACATACATACAATTTTTTTACGGCCTCCATGGCGCAGTGGTACGCGCGGTGGATGTACAAGACGGAGGTCCTGGGTTCGATTCCCGGCTGGGCCTATTGAGGTTTTCTTAATTGATCAAGGTCTGGCTGGTGGGAGGTCCTACCCTACCCTACCTTACCCTACCGGCAAAGGCCAACCGAGAACACCCAAAGACCGCCAAGCAATTTAGCGTACCGTTACGATATCGTGTAGAAACCGAAAGGAGTGTGGATTTCATCCCACTCCTAACAAATTAGCCCCGTTCATTTTAGATTGCATCATCACTTACCATCAGGTGAGATTGAAGTCAAGGGCTAACTTGTAAAGAATAAAAAAAAGCTTGATTGTGTTTTACTATCGTATAAGTAGCTATAAGCACTTGATCAAATACAGTTATTTTGTGGTCACACACAGACGCTTCAATTTAATTTATATGCATTGATATGATGTGTGTGGTGCGCGGTCGACACACAACAGTTAGTGAAATTGGATGGCGGCGGGCGGTGTGTGTGTGCGCGACTCGATCGCCGGTAATGTGTTTGCGAGCCTTCATATTTGACCGCCGATCCGTTGGCTTGAGGGCCTGTCATGTCGAGACCTACGGGATTTTATTTAGAAAACATTGTTAAATATTGAGCCTTTGCCACGAGGGCAAATAATCTTACAAATAACTAAAATATAAACACACTGCTAATATATAGAAGATAGACATATGGTGTCGCGGACTTTTTTGTAGAACTTTTAAAGATACATAAAGCCTCCATACATTAATTTCAATTTTACACAATGGTTAAGGCAGCGCATGCGAATAAGTCTGCTTAAGAGGATTTTCGGTCCGACCTGAATGACGAAAACTGTGATAACTCGGCTAATATATGTGATACCAATATAAAATATAAACTATAGCACTCCCCGATAATGTAGCATTCTACTGGTGAAAGAATTTTTGAAATCGGACCAGTAGTTCCGAAGATTACCCCATTTAAAAAATGTGACAAACTTACAAACTTTACCTTTTTATAATATTAGTATAGATAATATGGAGGATTGAGAGTGTGGACCTTTGTTATCTACAGTACTATTCTGTAACGATGTTTTTACAATTTGGCAGTGTGAGTGTTGAATTCATTTTATATATCTCTTTTTAGCACGATACTAAATATAGAGAATTCAAAATTCACATTGAGTTTTAAAAACATCGTTACAAATAGCACTACTGCTACTTCTTAAAGCCACCACGGTTAAAACTTCATAGTTGGCACGTACCCATAATACCTGTGGTATTTATGGTGCGTATGGTACCTGTGATGCCTATAGTACCAGAATGACCTGACTAACTTTTAGCTTATATAATGTGCCGACGGTCTGGCCCCGCATAATTTTACTCTATATAATTTCAATTTCATGTCTTTTTTAGGTATTATAGGTTAATGTTTACTTACTTTACCTTACTTAGCTTATATTATAACCTTTCTGATTAAATTAAAGGTTAAGGTTAAGGATTAAATAAAATAATAAGATTTTTTTAAAATCGGTCAAGTCGATCTTTTAAATCGGTCATTCGAGAGTATTATATTTGCTTAACATAAATGTTATTTGTATGTATATTGTATTCTAGATGTAGCTCAGAATATATAGAAGAGATCATTTCTTTTATAGTTTAATTGTATGTTAGAGTAATTAGATTTTAACAGGGTAGTAGGATATGAAATAAAACCCGAGTCGGCTTCGAATAAACGTTTATTGGAGCCACGTCAACAGAGAACGAAGCCCTCGTGTACATCCACTTTACTAGTAAAATACAATTAGTCCGTAGTACATACAGTACAGTACACTTAGTAATTCATTCACTACCTAGCAGTACGCACGCGCCTAGACCTAGCCCTAGACCTAGACCTAGACCTAGTATACAGATCTCGTAAATAAACATCTTTATACTTAACAAGAGGCCTTTCTCTAATGTGCAGTGGACATTTACAGGACAAATATTTCTCTATCTAATACTTATTGTTAAAACAATCTTTATATTGCACTAGCATAATCGTATAGCATGGAAAAGTTGTCTTTGCTCGGCGATATCAAAAAGTAAAAGTCCATTTTGCTACCTAGATACTAAAGGGAATTTGAATTTACGACATGTTGGTTCAACACGTTGCAGTATTTCCACATGAGTAAATAACTATTGAAATATTAAAATTAATTTAAATTAAAAAAAACGTTGCAATATTTTTCCGTGAATATGATTTTTATTTATTATATTTTATTTGTCATTATTAAAAAAAATATGAAGCTAATATTGTAGCAAAGCTGATACAGGCAAATTCGCTAAGCAATAATAGATATTAGGCACTGGAGATATCTAGTTGAAATTGAAACATAAACAGAAATAAATTATGTTGATTAAAAAAACCCGAAGAGCGTTACAGAGTTACATTTTGTCCTTCGTCCCTTTTATCCTTTAAGGGCATTCATAAATATAACGTAACTGTACTTTTTTCGAGTAAGCATATAAAAAGCGGTACTATATTAATCCTGTTTGTAATACACGTTACAGTCGAAACTTATCGCCGGTCAATACGTACATTGACTGAAATTAAAGTCAAAACCAATATTAACCAACACCCCAATTAAAAAACAATATTCGTCTGCTTTATACAATACAATCTATATTAGTTAGTTTAATGCGTTTCATCAGATTTAAAACTAATTTTAAGTGTGAAATTAAGTAATAACTAATTATAAATGTCAAATATTATAAAAAAAACAATTCATTTGAAAGGTAATGATTTTACAACACAATACTTCAGACTTCCTACCTAATTTTAATTAATTTTACAATGTCGCTACAAATTCGACAAAGAAAGTCAGTTTAAGCCAATATTGACTGCTAATCAGTCAAAATTGATTTCAATTAGGTTGTCGGTTAATATTGTATTTTCATTTTTCCCAGTAAATATTGTTTTATAATGGCGTTGAGGTTGGACTGTAACAGCGCACGTTAGAGCAAGACCTAGTAACGTCTACACTAGAAGGTGACATAGTTACAATATATTTGTACGTTCAATTACTAAACAATAACAATGTGAAGTAAATGATATTCTATATATTATAAACAATACAATATCTAGGAACTAACGCCGCCAACGTATCGTACAGGCTCCAGCGGGAATGGAGTCATAATGTTAACTTAGGTATAAGAAAGTATGTTTAGTGAATATTATATCGGATATGACTAGTAGACAGCAGTTCGCGCACCTACTCGTATGTTACGTCGCCAGTAGTCTAGGCCTCGTCCCCTGCGGCTCCGTCTGCGGAATAAACATAAATATTAGTTGATTTGAAAATGATACGTGCGAGTTATTTAGGGCGAGTACAAACGCGCGAAAGCTACACGTGGCAATCGCGAGACACAGACGAGTCGCGACAGACATCCGAGAAACATTCTGGTGTAGACATGCGAGAAATATTAGGTGTGTCCACACACAGCGTGGCAATCGCGCGCTGTTTGCCGCTCGCGATAGGCGCGCTATGTTTGGACACACCTACCATTGTACACGTGTGTTTTGTAAGGCACAATGGTTTTGTCATTCTGTTACCTAATATAGGTACGCTTATTCTTAGGAGGCGATTTCAGGGCAAGAATCGTTTGTTATAGGAGCTTTTTGAAGACAGTAGCTGCGTCTCAAAAGTAATTGTGTTTATCAATATCATGTACTTTAATAGCACACAACTTGGAGACAAAACTGTGACGAAAATCATAAAGTGAAGAATATATTGTTAGACGCCTCAGTTCACAAGAAACATGGCGAAACAGTGGTTACCTCCGCAAGAATACTGTAAACACTGCTTTGGACAGGTAATTATATTATGTGGATGTGGTAATATATCTCAGCAGGTGTTCTTGCGTCGTGCGTGTTTGCAGACATTAAATCCAACTTTCGTAAAGAAAACACCTTGACAAAAAACATCACTGTGTTCTTCACGGACCAGTATTGAGAATGGTTTTAGCTTTTTCTTTCAGTAGATCCCATTTTTCACTCCGTCCGATATTTTTTACGAAATCATCCAATGATTGGAAGAAACCCAGATGTTGCAGTGCGGCTAGGCTATTCTGTAACGATATTCTTATAACTCACAAATGCGAGTTTCGTATTCATTTCTATCTCTCTCTGTTTAACACCTAACTACAGAATGAGAAAGATAGCAGTGAATTCGAAACTCGCACTTGCGAGTTATACAAAACATCATTAGAGAATAGCCGTGCAGTGCGTGGTACAATTCTAAAGTTTTAATGGTAGCGATGGTCATTTTAATAAATAAATCGATTAACATAGGCTATATTTGAAATCTGTATTGCCACGATAACGGAAACGCTTCCTCTAGTCTACACTAATAGTGTAGTGCGCATATGATATTGTAAAAAACTAATTTAATTTTGTATTTATTTTGACTAGTGATTTTTAGATAGTGTTTTAAGAAATTTGCATGCCAGTACATGGCGAATTGTATAATGTACCTACTTTAACATTTATTGTATACCAGCTAATGTAACTGTACAATTGCAAATAAATAAATTGAATTGAATTGAATTAATATTATAAAGAAGAACAATTTTACGTTTTTTTCTTGCGCCAAAACTACTGCACCGATTTTAATATTTTTTTCACCAATGGAAAGCAACAATATCTACATTTAAAAAATGTTTAAACATAAAAACATTTAAACTCATACGGGAACGGAAACTACGCCGATGTAGCCGCGGTGCGAATAAAATCTCTTCCATTCTCTTAAAGCGCACCGAGCGGCTAAATCTGAAGCAGACTATTTCCATAAGCCTGTTTTCGGCCTGAGCGCGGCGGTACTTGAGGACGACTCGCTGCATTAAAGGATTAATTATTGCGGCGCTGCTGCCCGCGGCTACCGAGGGGGGAGGAGGAATTAGCGAGTGACGCGTAACTTGACGACCTCTCTGACGCAGTCGGTAGCTGTGGGTCTCAGTAGAGAGGTTCTGGGTTTCCAACTTCGGTTAGTTTAAGGAATTATATTTTCTGAATTACCTCAGATCTGGTCTGGTGGCAGGCGTCGTGGCTAGTTATCAATCACCCTACAAACAAAGACGTACCGCCAAGCGAGTTAGTGTGCTGGTAGCTCGTACAAGTAAGTCCGCTTCCTTCTTAGGCTGCATCGTCATTTACATCAAGTGAGATCGCAATCAAGGGCTTTATCACATAACATAGGATGAGATACATGATAGCCCAGTGGATATGACCTCTGCCTCCGATTCCGGAGGGTGGTGGGCTCGTATCCGGTCCGGGGCATGCACCTCCAACTTTTCAGTTCAGAAAATTAAATATCTCGTGTCTCAAACTGTGAAGGAAAACATTGTGAGGAAACCTGCGTACCAGAGAATTTTCTTAGTTCTCTGCGTTTTACACACGCAATACGTCTGCCAATCCGCATTGGGTCAACGTGGTGAACTATTGGCCTAACCCCTCTCATTCTAAGAGACTCGAGCTCAGCAGTGAGCCGAATATGGGTTGATAACGATACCTGTACCTGACGGTTTCTACGCAGCACTTATCCAGAACGCAAAATGGATGAGCCTGACGGTTTCGTATCATGGGTTCGATCTTGGAGGTAACAGTAACAGTCGGTACTTGGAAAGTTGGTGGTATTATACCTCCGTGTTTCTGAGAGTAGAAGTCACCGGCATCAACACATTACGCAAACATTATTACGCTCGGAAACAACCATTGAAAGCATCGTGGTTGGTCTAAGATCCAAATCCCATTTAAAAAATATATAAAATATTATAGAGTAAGAGAGCTGTTTCAGTTTAGCAAACAGATTACTTTAAAATTATTCTTACAGCGTTACTAGATTTCGAGATTTATCGGTAAAAGATTTATCGACATTACTTTGTGCACAAAAAGAGGTAATGTTTGGTGGAAAAATGCGAGGTCTACAGCTTATTGCGGAGTCAATAAATCTCGTGTAAGGTAGCGCGGGCATCCCGCCGGCGTCTCCACAATTAGCTTTTATTGTGATAATTAGCACTTTTATACGCTTTCCCTTTGTGCGCGCCGACAACAGGCGGCCCTTTGAATTGCCCGCAAAGTACTCGTGCCTACTTTTAATTAGGTTATTACCGTATAATTGTACAATTCTTTATAATGTCAGACTACACGGCTGTTTGCTTCAAGTGCTTCTTGGCTGTAGTACTTCTTTCTCTAAGCCTGCGCTTTTGTTTTTTTTTTTTTATATTTTATTCAACGGCAACTTAGTCCTTGACTGCTCTGATGTTAAGTCACGATCCAGTCTGAGATGGATGTGGAAAACTTTATATATATTTATACGCAGTATCGTACTGGAACGCTAAGTCACTTGGCGGTACGTATTTCCCTATGCACCCTACCCAGTGCTTATTAAGAAAATATGAAATCCTAAATTGGATCAAGTTGGGAATCGAGGCCTAGACCTCTATGTTGAGTTAAGCTAGAGTTGAATAAGTAAGTCAGAGAGGTCGTTGTTTTTGGCTATAATGTAAGCTTTTAAACTAACTGTTGTATATACTACTAGACTTGTTATATTGTATACTGGCATGTGTTTTCTATTTGCTGACTTGTTTCAAAGTAAATAATTCACAACGTACGTCACAAGTATGTAACGGTTAGTAGCCCTAACTGGTGGAAGGGCTGCCTCATATTATGCACAAAGAATCCGCCCGGTTGTTCAAAGCGGGGATGCAGGTGCAGCCAGTATTTTGCCACCATTTCGCATGGCCACGATTCGTATTAGGATAAGTTAGCTTAAGTTGACTATAGGTATGTAAAGTGGGTTAAAAATAGATAAAGTTTAGAGCTAGAGTCAGTAAGCTTAGTACCGAATTCCCCGATTCGATTACTACAGGAACTGAAGCATAGCTTATATCGCTTTTCTATTAGGAAAAGCAAAGCGAAACTGGGATTACCAATGCAGTTTATTTTCACTGATTAAGTTGGGACGTAATTTTCTACGGCTTCGTTCCCAGTCACCCTTTGAAAGTATTATAATTTCATTTTTAATTAAGATTCATTCATTCAACAAAATTATAATTACTTTGTTTTTTTTAACCAAAGTATTTTTTGTAATTAACATTGTTATCCATAGTTTATCCAGAATCTGAACATCCTTAGAACTGCATGCGATAAAAGACAATAAATACAATTTTTTACTTTAGTTAGTATGATATACCGACATAATATTAGAAACTTAGAAGTTTTAGCATAAAGTAGTCGATATAGCTAGGATAATATTGCAAGTCTATGTAGAATATATATATGTCTATATAGTATATAATGTAGAATCTATCAATGTCCTTGTGGTCATACTTCTCATAAACGGCTCGACCAATTTCAATAAAATGAGTTTTATACATTTGAATAACTTGTGAAGTATTTTTCACCGTCCTACTCCCAATCCCTCATATATTTTAATCTCTATTTCAGTATTAATATGGTAAAACAATTTTTACCGGGACATTTAGTATTTGAGGAGATTACAGAGTTGAACGAATTTCAATATGTTTAGTTTTTGCTGCGAACCTTTTGTCTGCGCGCGGGATGTCATGTTGGGCATTGTAAAATGTCTTCAGCACCGCTTGTTCTGTTTTTTATATGAACAGCATGTTGTGACGAATTAATACCTATACCCAAACACGTGAGTAACAAGATAAAAAAATAAGGCTTTATGATTGGATTAGGTATGATTATATGAATGATGTAATGTATTTACAAGCTACTGAAAACAAATATGGAAGAGATTCAGTTGCTCGACTGTAGCTTTTAAAATTTATTGACGTACTTTTACAATATAATTAAAAACTTAAATATTGATGTGCAGTACGATAGTATATGAAACTAGCGGACGCTCGCGACTTCGCCTGTTCGTCCGTTAAAACTCGATGTAAGCTTTCAACCCCAATCCACCCCCTGTATTTTCAAAATATTTTCAATGTACAGTATTTGACCTGTTACCATTACAGTTTTATTATAACTATAAACGTAGTGGAAGTTCCTTTGAATGAATAAAATTACAAATTCGTTGGACACGTCTTTGGACAAGTAAACCTGTTTGGCCTCTGTACAGTTCAATCTTTAAAAACAATAGTTATAAATTAATTAAATAGCTTATTTTTCCAAAAAAAGCAGATAGACACGCTCAAGATGAAAATGTTTGACTCTAGATCGATTAAATTATTTCATCAAACATATAAACAAAACATTAGAAATCAGTTTTATATTATCTACTGACTACACAATTCCGAACAATTATTTAGAAATTAGTAGATCAGACCACAACGAAATGTTTAATGTCCCGAACGACTCAAACCCATGACTTCTGCAGTTCTACAGTTGGACACGTTCACCAGAGGACCAATGTGGAAGTTTGGAGGCAAAATTTTAGATTTTCATCCAAAGTTTTTCTTATAACATTAAAGGGATGAATTGTGAAGGGATCCGTTCGCGGGCGAGCGGGCGGACGCAGCTGCGAGTGTAATCCACTTCGCGAAGGTTCCTCGGGAAAGGCGATATTTTCCTTTTTTCACTACACGCTGATATCTATATTTTGCTAAACAGGTATATTTTAAAATCGAATGAGAATGTACGTTGCAAATCTATACCAATATTATAAGGAGATAAAATTTGTAGTGCTGTAGGGCCTAATCTCTGATACTATGCTACACCTATTTTTACGACACGATATTTGTGAATGTCATAGTTATTTTAATAAATAATACCTAAATATTCTCCTGATGCTGCTGACGGCTTATGGTAATTATGGGCTACTAACAACTCCCTAATTTCGGGCTGCTACTGAAAATGTCTCGAAACTGACTGACCTGACCCACTGATATTTTATTTAAAGGACTAATGAGGCGAGTTTAAATATTTGTCTACTTTATAGTAAATAAATTTGAAAATATTTGAAGTTAAAAAGATGTCATATAAGACGAATTATTAATTAGAAACTGAAGTCATTCAAAGGTGTCGTAGCATGTAAGCACGTGTGTCCTCCCCCTCCCCCCACCCCGTTGACTGCCGCGGAGGGAATTTCGTTTAATATCTATAAAACTGGGTCTTTATCTGCAGGGTTCCGTCACGCCTCGGTGACTGCACGCCGGCGGGACGAGTGTAGGGATGAGTGTTATTTGTTCACTGACAAATGTGAACGTGGCTATGACTTGTGGAAATGTTTGTTTGTTTTTCCGTTTAATTTTAAACGTGTTCAAACGCACTTAAATTGTTTTCTTTTCGTACTTTATTGTTTTCTTAAATCGTTTTTTTTCCTAATATTTACATTTATCGATTTTATAACAGCCTAAAAAGTTTGATGGATTATAACAATTAGCATGAGTTCGTCTACGTTATGCAAGTGACAAGTTAAAGGAACCAATTTTTTTTTAATTTATTTATAAGTTAATTTTCCTTTTTAAAAAGAAATTGTGGTTTAAACTTAGTTTTTATGTGGTTACTTATATACAAACAAAACATGACACGTCAATCTTTTTTCTATTTACAATCAACAACTAATCTAACATCAAACACAAATGGAAAGAATGATGCTTTGGTGCTAGAAAATAGTTCTAAAGTGCACGTGAAACTACACAAAACTACGGATGTGTTTGTGCTGATTGTACACACGACTAAATGTAGGTGCAATCATACTAAACTACTAGAGACGAAAACACTGTGGAACTTCTACATCTAGACTACAGGACACTGCTGAGAGAGATACTTTTTGCCATGACATATAACTATAAATGGCACTACATTTTGTAATTGAATTAAAAAGGAGTTTTTACGAAATGCATTGTGTTGTAAAACAAAAAAAAAAGATCATAATAAATTCTCTCATCTGATAAATGTTAAGAAAATTTAAAATTAAACATTGACAATATTTACAGAGAATAAATCGACTATAGGTGCAATATTTCTTATACATTTTTGAACAGGAGAAGAAATCTCAGAAGATAATTAGCAACATTGTTATGGAAATACGGAAAGAAACATTAAAACACATGTGGAAAAATGCAGAAGAAGAAGATATCGCAAAGTACATTGCTTGACGATGTACTTAGTGGACATTATCACGAAAATATGAAGTATAACACAGAATTAGACTGAAGCATTTCAAGAAATTACATTGATTTATAATTTAGGTGCAATAAAACAATGTTTCCGCATTACTGTTCATCAGGAAAGGAATCTCAGAAGAGGAAATAGCTGCAACATTACCTTCTGTGTTACCTGATAGTAACCCAGAACAGTAACAGGAAGAAGTATAACACAAATTTAGGCATTAGATGCAGTTTGCAGCAATATTAAAAAAAAAAACATTATCAGAACAGTATATACAATGTATACGGATAACAGAGGGCACGCAGGAGAACATACTAAGAGGACAAACATAAAAAAGGTGTAACACAGGTGCAAAATGCAGCTATATTATAAGAATAACGGCACAGAAGGGTAAGAAACAACTTCATTTCCAGAACATTTGGGTAGCAGATATAATATTAACGTAGGGCACTCAGAACATGGCGTGATGACAGACACATCTTAGGCAGGGGTAGGAAACAACTTCACTTTCAGATCACTCAGATAGCAAGGTGATGAAATCGCGTGGCACTCTGAACACAGTGTGAGGACAGTCACAGGAGGTGTGCTCGTAACACAGATGCAGCGGGTGCAAGGGGGAGGTGGGTGGAGGTGGGGGGAGTGCGGCGTGCGGTTACCGTGCTCGTCGTCCAGGGGCAGCTCCTGGGGCGCGCGCTTGCCCCACATGCCCCTTAGGTTCGTCCAGCCCGGCTCTCTCTTCCAGTAATACGCCCCTGTAGAGTACGCTCACACGTTATTTTGAATCATTACTGTTTTGTTGAACTCAAATAGTTTCAATATGACGACTATTACAACTTCTATGAAGCAATAAATGGGATATAATAACAAATAATTTAATAATAATATCCAAATGTACAAAAATATGGTGTTGAATCTATAATCTTATATCAAAACCTCCAGTCACTTTTGTTAAATAATAAGTTTGTCATGTTTATAGAGTCGTGAAAGTCATGAAAATTATAGAAAATGACATTATCCATTCATTTAAATACAATGTGTATTCATAATTATGTTATTAATAAATTGTGTGGGTCGTCAGTTAAAAGTTATGTAAGTGTGCTTGATTAATGAATTTCCTAACGACAAAAATATTTTATTGGGCTTGTAAGTAATTGCTGCACTTAGATTGATGATGAAGATAGATGCAATGAGTTTACTTTTTATGTAATATTGTACCTAAGTAATTGTAAAGAAACCAAATAAATAAATTAAAAAAGAGAAGGATGCTATTCTTTTCTATATTAAAGTACATTTTAAAGATGAATTCAATGATCACGGCCTAGTGTTTAGATTTAAGTTGAACTCTGTACTGAATGAGGGTTAAAGTTGAAATTTTATGATAAAGATGTATTTAAATGTTGAAATATATAAAAAGTTTAGCGGCAAGTTGAAAATATCTCTGTGCCGGTGTTTGTCCCAGCGCCGGACCTGTGCAACTGTGCACCCCTCCCCCTCCCTCGGAGATTCAATAACAGATTTACGGCAGATCCGAAATTAGAGACAGAAAAATCTCATTTTAATTCAACAAAGAACAGTGATAGATTTCAAAAATTTTTCAAAGCTTTCCATTCAATCTTTCATAGATTGCTTTTTGATACGACGATTTCTGTCTACATCTACAATGGAAAATGATATTCGCGACAAACTTACACCTGAGATGTCTCTCGCGTGAACATACAATATCTCATTATAAATCGCATGAATTAGTTTAGTTGTTACCAATATTTGCGTGAATAGATAGACGAAATATTAAAAAAAATCTTTTGTAATTATTTTATCTTTCTTTAAAACATTTTATTACGTTACAAAGAAAGATGTGTTTTACATAATTTTTGATCGATAATTATTGTGCATCTTGTATGATAAAGTGAAGGAATTAACTTATTACCATTACCATAAAACAATGTGCTGTGTTTGTAAGTGTTAATATTCCAAGAGAAAAGCTTGTTTTAATATAATTCTTGATGCTTTGATTTTAATTTTGTGATACGAATCCTCAAACTTCTCAAAACAAAAGAATAACGAAATGTTCGTGATAATGTTTTTATTTATGAATATTCACGCCGTTTAATCAGGATCATTTTAGAATATTTTCATGTTTAATCTGAATATATTAACATAAAAATCGGTTCCCGGGAACAGTATTCCGTTCACGGATAATTTATGAAATTCTGTCGGCTGGCGAACGAATGTTTCCGGTTTCGCGGCGCGTTAGCGGACTGATTTACGGCGCTAACGCGAGCGCCGCAGCCTCCGATACAGCTCACGAGCGTCTCACTAGCGAGCTTGTAGTACTAGTCAAGTCTACAGAACAGTTAGGGTAAAGAACCGAAATCATATCCATGACCATACTTCGATTTGCAGACTGGCTGGTAAACTTCATCGTGAGTGGCTGGTATTACACGCTTGCTTGCGACAGTCAGAGTTGTAGCTCATTATAACGACGTAGCACCCCGTCGCTACGAATGTTTATGGTTTGCGGTGATATTGTGCCTTAAAGGAATCGTCGCCGAGTGGTGGCGTCGGGAGCACGCAGTGTTTTTAAACTGTAGCTACGTACACTTATGTACACTTGCACTAAGCACTAATTAGTCGTTAAAGAACCACTAACAATTTATCATCGATTCAGGCTCTATAAAATCAACCGCATCTCTGAACTCTTAGTCAGTACGCAACGCGTGGTATTTTTGCGTGTATTTTTATTGTGAAACTTTTAATGATGCAAAAAGCTGTTGATAGTGCTCTGCATCGTCAAAATGTTGCCAAAAGTTGAGCTAACGTGTTTCTAAGTGAAAAAAACCAAATATTATAGTTTTGATCGCTTTATTTTAACAAACTAAAAAAAAATACTTTAATTTGCTTCATATTCGGACTATATAGCAACAAAAACACAACAGACCTTCACCATATAATATAGTCTGAAATAAAATGAATACTACATTATTATGTTACTCAAACATATTCTACAGCACAAAATTGTAGCCATAAAGAGAAAGCCGTTGTTGAACGAAGACAAAGTACAAGTTCACGGGAGCGTACTCTCCGCTTCGTTTCGTTCGCGATAAATTATTTTGTTTTCTCATTCCTAATTGAACATGAAATAGTCGGCGGTGAACAAGATTGAACCGCTCTCAGTTTGAGATGAGATCGATTTATTTAGCCGATACAAAGAGCGTACTTCAATCAGAGCGGTTTCAGACTAGCGTTTTATACGCGCTGTATGAGCTCGTTCTTGGAAGTGCATGTAGGCGCGTATAGGCCTACGTGCACTAACGCGCCTTTTGGCACACGTTCAACTATTATGAGCGTTGACGTGCTTTTCAGCAGCTCGTATATGTTATGTTGATACTGACACGACACCACCGATTCAAGGGAACACGCCGAAATATGCCCGTTTACGCGATTCGAGTTTTTTGAAGCGCGTAATGTAGTGCGCGTGTAAGCGCCTATGTTGAGATGACCGTATACGCGCAAAAAATACGCTAATCTGAAATCACTCTCAAAGAGTCAAGTGAACGCACCGCCACGTCCTTCGCCCTCCGTCACTGCGCCGCGCTCGCATCTGTCAGCTTAGGACGAATAGCTGAAGAGCTGGTCGACATATTTGGGTAGGTATTTATCCAGGTGTCCTGCTACTCTTCTAGCAAAGAACTCGAGACCTGGCTGGGAAGTACTGGGACAACTCGTATGTTATCTCCAAAGTTAGGAACATTTTGCGAAAAAAACTGCAAGCGTCTGGTGAAGTCAATTAACCGACTAAATAATCTGGTTAATTTTTTTTATTCATTAAATATTATAGAATGATGTTAAGGTATACAATTAAATTTAACGATTGCTTAGTATTTTGACTTGTCTAGTAAAAATTAGTAGCTTCTGATGTTGTCTCCTTACAGCTTTCGCAGAATAAATACTTCTTACCAGTCGATAGTTGTGTCGGATTTTGCTTAGCCATCTATTGTTTGTGTTTAATTTGTGGTGGTATTTTTTTTTATTTACGAGTTAACTCTTGAAGACTTGACTTGCAATCTCACCTGATGGTACGAGTAAATGATGATGCAATCTAAAATGGAAGCGGGCTCACTTTTTGGGCGTAGGATAAAAATCCACACCCATTTCGGGTTCTACACGTATTTCGGGTTCTATACATCGTACCGGAACGCTAAAACCCTTGGCAATTGGCTTGTGCATTCGAATGGGGTGTTTCTAGTAGAGTATTGTGATGGTTTCATGTTTAAAATGTAAATACTACGAACAACGTAAAGTTACGTTAGTTATTAAGACTAACGGACGGTAAAATGTTTGTATTCCACAGAAACATATCGGTTGCATGGCGCAGTGGGCTCTGATCCTTCTGCATCTACGGCCGTGGGTTCGATTCCCACAACTGGAAAATAGTTGTGTGAGGAGCATGAAGAATTTATATGTAGTATATAAATGTATATGAATATTATTATATCGACTATTGTAGTACCCATAACACAAGCTACTCTGTATGCTTACTTAGTAGCTAGATAGTGATGTGTATTGTTTAAGTATATTTAATAAAAAATATCACTGCGAACGTTCCCCCAGTCACCGCCGCCGATATATTATCGCCGACCAACACGGATAGCTTTGCTCTAGCCACATACATCTAAATTGTCGGTGATTTTAACTTGTATCGAGTATTTACATTTACTCTTAGCTCGATGAGTCGGAGAACGTTGGGATCCCAAGGTGCGGGAAATTTGCACCGGAAAGCGTAGTGTTGGTCGACCCTCAACTAGGACAGATGACATTAACTAGGTTACGGATAGCCGCTGGTCTGAAGATTGGTGGACGTCCAATGGATAACGATGATGATGATGATTGAAAAGCCCGAATGGAGCTCGAACCCTGTAAGTGGCGAGCTACGGGGAGTTGCTGAATGCAGGCGGCTCAAGAGCATGGTGTTTGCAAGTGTTTATAGTTCCAAAACGATGTCATGCGGCGTTGGGAGCCGAGGTGATGGGATAGTTACCGCTGTTGTAGAGCTGCGGCTTGTTGGGCCGCTTGCCCCAGGCGCCGTGCAGCGCTGACCACGCCTTCTTCTCCGGACTGTCCATCGGCAGGCGATCGGCTTCCTCCTGAACATACATGTTAACACATGGTCACATTTCCGCCACTTATTCTTATGTTAGGAGTGGGACTTTGGAAGAACCGCTATATATTTTTTTTTAGTTAGTTGTGACTACAATCTCACCTGATGGTAAGTGATGTTGCAATCTAAGATGGAAGCAGGCTAACTTGTTAGGAGTAGGATGATATCCACATTCCTTTCGGTTTCTGCACGATATCGTACCGGAACGCTACATCGCTTGGCGGCACGTCTTTGTCGGTAGGGTGGTAACTAGCCTCGGCCGAAACCTCCCACCAGCCGGACCTGGACCAATTAAGAAAATCTCAATCGGCCCAGCCGGGAATCGAACCTAGGACCTCCGTCTTATATATCCACTGCGCATACCACTGCGCTACGGAGGCCGTCAAAATCATATGACTATTAAAGTACGTTATGAATTGAAGCATTGCCACGTTACTTTTGGGTTTAGTTGTTTGTATAACCACTCATTTTGTTATTAACAACCAGTCCTCAGTCACAAATATGGTCGTGATGTCTGTCATGTCAGTCTTCCAAAAATGCGACCGACTTTTGTGAATACATTATGTTAATTTCGTGGGAGGTTTGTGGTAATAAGTATAAAGTAAAGTGTTGTATTCAATATCACGTGTCTCAAACGGTGAAGGAAAAACATCGTGAAGAAACCTGCATACCAGAGAATTTTCTTAATTCTCTGCGTGTGTGAAGTCTGGCAAATCGCATTGGGCCAGCTTGGTGGACTATTGGCCTGATCCCTCTCGTTCTGAGAGCTTTCGAGCTCAGCATTGATCTGAATATGGGTCGATAGTGATGAAAGTGTTGTAGATTTCTAGTCAAATGTCACTTGTCCCCACGCAATCTAATCTGAGAGCGCGTGGGCACGTACCGGTACGACAGTCATTAGCAACACAACGTGTTAGCGCGAACGACGCAATTAATCACAAGATGTGCGGACGCGCGCCAATATACCGCGCCGATATTTCATCTCGTCTCCTCCGCCAGCCCACGGCACTACAGCTGATTCATACTTCCTTTTGTTACAAGCGTAAACTTTAAAGTCGAAACTAACCTCAAGTTTGCTTATATCAAGAAACTTTTAAAAGCATTTTCGAAATGTCTCCTGTTAGTAGTGAGTCACTATTCTGTAACGATATTATTGTAACTCGGCAGTGCGAATTTCGATTGTCATCTCTATCTCTAAATAACTATTGGGTCGTGTTAGACAAAGAGAGATAAACGAATTCGAAAGTCACTTTGTCGATATGACATCGTCACAGAGTAGTGATACTAGTTATAAAGTCAGCAGCTACAGTTTAACTAATTAAGATTAATTTATTACTAACGATCCTGTTGCTTTTATTGAGAAATTCTTCGTGTGATATCGTTAGCGAGGAGTTCTGACCTTTTCCAACCTCCCATTTCAATAAAATAAATTTAGATATATTATGATCTACACATTTAATTAGTTTTGTCCGGCTTATATTTTCACAGTTTACTCTCAATTTTGGTAAAAAATAACGAGATAGTCAAACATGCTTGACGCTGACGCAGAGCGTACTGGCGTCAAGCGGTGCGAGCCGTGGCCCGGAGCAGTGCAGCGCGCTGACTCGACGATAGCCTTTCTGATACTAGTATCTGATCCGCTGCCTTTAACTAGATTTATTAGAGGTTCTGCGGTAATAGGTTTCCTAATACTTTTCGGATATTTATGCTTGAAACATTCACAAAGATGTATTGCTACTAGATACGTTGTATTATTCTACCTATCTGGCACAATTGGTACTAAATTTTTATATTTTCTACATTGGCTTAAGTCTCGTGTGGTAGTTGTTATTGTGGCTAGGTAACCACCATATTGGTAAACAAATATCGCTAATTTATTAAATGTTCTGGTTCGCGTAGTAACCATCAGAACTATGGTTAAATAAACTTGAATGTCTTTCAAGTAAGAATTTTACTATATTAGGCTGTGTCTTCACTAAATACCAAATTAGTTAAGTCAACTCGACAACTTCTCTGGCGCAGTTGATTGTGGTGTGATTTTCAACAGTGGAGTCGAGTTCGATTCCCAGCTCGACTAAGTTTAGGATTTTATAAATTCTAAATTGGCTCAGGTCTGGTATTAGGCGGCTAGTTACACATATTTGATATACGTGTGGAGTTAAGTGACGTAACATCAAGTGAAGTCAAGAGTCAAGGGCTAACTGGTCATTAAACAAAAAACACCAAGCACCTGCAGCAGCGGCGCGCCTCGCTCTATCAGCTCGTAGTCCTCGTAGTCGGGCTCCGTCGAGCGCTTGCCCCACGAGCCGTGGAAGTTGGCCCACTTCTCCTGCACAAAATTTAGGGCTCCATTATAATCCAATCTCAATATAAACTAAAATTATAAATCACCAGCAGACGTCCCGCTGTCTCACCCACGTAGTTATTGTTTCGTAGGCATATGGGTATAAAATATAGCCTATGACACTACCAAATAACGGGACTTTCTATTGGTAAAAGAAATTTTAAAAAACGGTTCAGTATATCCAGAGATTACTACCCTACAACTTCACACAACAACTGAAGGCTTTTTATAATATAAGTATAAATAAAAGTGCCATCATAGTTAAGTTTGAACGGACCACGACACCTAAACAAGACGGGATCAGGAACCACACTAGATAATATAAAAACTTAATGATAAAAACTGGAACGCATCAAACGAATTTTAGTATTCTTTGTATAGAAAGTCATACAAGTGCGTCCACTGATCTGCATCGTACTGATGCAGATTGCATTGAATGCAGCGCATTGAACGGGTTTTATGTACTGTAAAATTAAAAATCCGTTTGATGCGATGCGTCCGACGCCTATCATTACATACTGTCCGGGCCGCTACTGAGCATTTCTGGATAGAAAAAAAATATCAATAATTCACTGGCCATAAATTCCCCACGCCCATATTTATTGCCATGCTACATAGATTACCAATTTTTATTAGACACGGAGATAGTTGAGTTATAACATTACACAGATATCATGTGTTCTGCACAATATCTTAACTAAACGTAAGTAATTAAAATTTCAAACGAACGGTATGTCTTGTACTTACCGGCGCACGTTTGCCCCAGGCGGAGCTCATGTCCTGCCAGCCGCGCTTGCCCCACGCCGAGCTCATGTCCTGCCAGCCCCGTTTGCCCCAGGCCGAGTTAAGGTCTTGCCAGCCGCGCTTGCCCCACGGAGTCTGATACAGATCCCTCCACGCTCGCTTGCCCCACGCGGTGTTCAGATCCTGCCAGCCGCGCTTTCCCCACGCCGAGTTCAAGTCTTGCCATCCTCGTTTACCCCACGCTGAGTTGAGATCCTGCCAGCCTCTCTTGCCCCAAGCCGAGTTGAGATCTTGCCAGCCCCTTTTGCCCCACGCGGAGTTGAGGTCCTGCCAGCCCCGCTTGCCCCAGGCGGAGCTCATGTCCTGCCAGCCCCTTTTGCCCCAGCCTCCCCCTCCGTGTAAGCTCGACCACGCTCTTTTCTCTTCTTCCGTCAGCTCTACGTCAGTGTCAGCCTGAAAAGTAAACTTTTTTAATAAATCGATTCGATTTTTTAAAAGAATATTCTTATAATTTAAATTTGACTAATAATCCTCCCTTTTCTGCTCTAACTGAACAAAAGGCATACTCGTAGGATTGATGTTGGTAGCTATAGCTGTACAAAAGACTTGCTTGTAGTTTTAGGAATATTATCAGCGTCTGTGTGTGTAACCAATCATATCATAAAGTATAAAATATCGATGTTTGCAACTAAGTCAAATTTTTTAATCAGAAGCTATGTATATCAATAAATATGCATGCAGTTTGCATATAATACGTACACTAAAGATGTGTGTTTAGAAAAGACAATACAGTAATCTTCAATAGTAATATACTCGTATCTTAAAGCTTGCAGATAAGACGAAGCTCTAAGCTGTTTCTTGTATTCCATTTCCTCAGCGTGTATAACTTTTCGATCGGCTCGTTTCATATTGTTTTCCCCTCGCGTCGCTCATTATGGATTTTAATTATGTTAGATTAGTTACACGCGATTGGACAGCAAGTGTGTGCGGGTATTTTAGAGATATTTCGCCGATCGGAATATTAATTGTTGTTTTGCTGAAACTTTGGGTTTATTAGGGCGGAAACTGTGGTGGGATTGTGTGGACTCGCCGTATTGTTCGCCCAGAGATTAATAGGATTACCTGTTTGAAATGTTTTATTTGACATAGATTATATTGACACGTTATGTTTCAATATTTATTTGGATTGTATCGAATTTCATTACCCATTAATATACCCATTTTTTATTTATTTTATTTATGTCAACCCATGTTCGGCTTACTACTGAGCTCGAGTATCCTTTTAGAATGAGAGGGGTTAGGCCAATAGTTCACCACGCTGGCCCGATGCGGATTGGCAGATTTCACACACGCAGAGAATTAAAAAAATCTCTGATATGCAGGTTTCCTCAAGATGTTTTCCTTCACCGTTTGAGACACGTGATATTTAAAATGCACACATCTGAAAATTTGGATGTGCATGCCCCGGACCGGATTCGAACCCACACCCTCCGGAATCAGAGGGAGATGTCATATTCACTGGGCTATGACGGCTCAGTACACGTTAAGTCATTGCTTTTTTAAATAATTTTGCAGATTTAGGCAAAACATTATCCAAATATTGTATTGTCATGCTCTCCACATGTTTGCAAATAAAAGATTGATTGATTGATAGATATATAAGTCAGCCGTTTGGACAATAATTATAATAATTAGGAACTGAATCTAAGTAGTAAGTATGTAAAAGCGTTCTTGAAATAAAACTTTATTAGTAGTAAGTATCTTTCTTCTTTTCCTTCTAGTACCCAAATAAAGGTAATATCTTGTAAGGTAACAAAGATTTGAATTTAAAACGGCACTCCATGTGAAAAGCCTTTAGAACTTTTACGGAGTTTTGTGAATAGTTAATTGTAAAGTGTTAAATTATACCTAATTAAATCTAATTAGACTACAATTTTAAATGTATGCCTAGAGTATAGAATATTATAATGAACTGTAATTTTGACTGACATAATTAATAGCTTGTGCTAATGGTTACGTGGAATATATAATTTTAAATAAGGTTTTATTTAACAAAAAAAAAATATTACAGTATAATTAAACTAAATGCTTCTTTGTTTATCAAATAAAGTCTAAAGCTACTGCATAAACGGTCTTTTACACATTGATAACACATATTTTTTTTTTTTGTAAAACAGGAAAAAGATTCCTCCCGTTCGTAAAAAAACATGGCAAATCTTCGGAATAGATTTTACCTTTACCTATCTAAAGAGGCGCAGTAAATTCTTTCATTTAGTTTGTTTGAGTAAACAACTTGATCGCCGTTAGAATAGATTTGCTTAAAAAAGGTGAACCTCAAAGCTTTGATAATGGAAATAATCGGTCGAGTTAGTGACAGTCGAGCGGCTGCGAGTTATCTGTTTGTTGAGGAATTTTAATTGCAGTACGTATGCTTCAGCCTTTACAATGCTGAGAAAGCTAATTCTTTTAACTCTTTAACGGAATTTGATTGAAAAAAAACTACATATATTTTCATTGTGTGAATACAGTTTAATATCCTCAATATCTCAGCGGTAAAAGGGCCGGACTCATCACCGAGGGGTGGTGTTCGATTCCCGGTCGACTGTTGTCGTACTCACTCTTAACATAGTCTTTTCCGACTTAGACTTAGAAAGGGAAAAATAAATATTGGTCATATTTAAAAGATATGGCAAATATTATTTTGTATTTAGGATAAGGTTTTCTATACATATATCTGACAATCATTATCAACCATATTCGGCTCACTGCTGAGCTTGAGTCTCCTTTCAGAATGAGCCCAATACGGATTGGCAGACTTCACACACGCAGAGAATTAAGAAAATTCTCTGGTATGCAGGTTTCCTCACGATGTTTTCCCTTTACCATTTTGAGACATATGATATTTAATTTCTTAAAATGCACACAACTGAAAAGTTGAAGGTGCATGCCCTGGACTGCTCCAGAATCGGATATCTGCTATATACAATTGAAATCAAACAAATTATATTCATGCTGAGGGTTCAATCAACATTTTCCATGAAATTCCATTTGTAAAGTTAACATTTTAAGTAGCTAAATGATTGTGTGTCTAGGTCAAAGGTAAACAGAATTTTATACAATTTTCGCAGAACATAACATAACAATGTTATCAGTAACTACCGCAAAGACACGTTAAATTCGTCAATTCAATAGCTCAAAATATTTAACTGATGAAAAGAACATGTTTGAAAGATAATCGTACAAAATACCTATTATATCTTTAAATTAAGTAACAAGCAGCCAACAAAGGGTGCAGTTTGACGACCTCCGTGGCGCAGTGGTATGCGCGGTGGATATACATGACGGAGGTCCTGGGCCGATTGAGGTTTTCTTAATTGGTCCAGGTCTGGCTGGTGGGAGGCTTCGGCCGTGGCTAGTTACCACCCTACAAAGATGAACCGCCAAGCGATTAAGCGTTCCGGTACGATGTCGTGTAGAAACCGAAAGGTGTGGGAATTTTCATCCTCCTCCTAACAAGTTAGTCCGCTTCCATCTTAGATAGCATCATCACTTACCATCAGGTGAGATTGTAGTCAAGGGCTAACTTGTAAAGAATAAAAAAAAGCTGCCAACAAAAGGTGCAGTCAGCGGATGATAAAACAAATAAAGAATAAAATAAACTGTTATTTTAAATTCTCAAACAACAAAGATGGCTGAATGCGTTTTTATTCAGTAGTTCTTTTTACGCCTTCGGACGCATTGTTACGGGTTTTAACTTGCTTTGAGTGAATGCTCTTTGTAGTTATTGAATTGTTTTAAACAAATAAACGCAAGCCAACGGTTACTGTGGCTACTGGATACCAACTTGACTCTTTGTGAACAAATCTTCTAAGGAAATTCGATTTCCGAGATGAAACATTTTCATTATGTTTTATACTTACGTATCGTATTTAGAAAAATAGTAAATTTGTCGCTCTGTTAACTTATCTGTTATTATAATTAAAATCTTAACTTTATCTAAACCACTGAACCTTTTGGTTAATTTGGATTTTTGATACGGAGTTATGTTTACAAAGGTTATAAAAATATATGGAAGAAAAAAATACTCTCGCGGGCTAAATTTAGAACATTTGCTCGTTTATAAATAATAGAATACTGAGCTATTAAAACCCAGTAGTCGGATCTCATAGCACAGCGAGTCGCGAAGTTGAAGTGGCAATAGGGAAGGCCACATAGTTCGAAGAGTCGATGGACGTTGGGGTCCCAAGGTGCTGGAATGGCGACCCCGCACCGGAAAGCGCAGTGTTGGTCGACCCCCCACTAGGTGGACCGAAGACATCAAGCGTTTTGTTTGGATGTCCATGCAAGAGACTGCAAGAGAGTCCATGCAAGAGAATTAATGAACTGAAGTAACTCGTACTTCGTCTTTATTGGTTGCACGATGTTTGTTTTGGTTTATGCAAATCGCGCGACGCGCCCCGGGAGCGCTCAAACAGATTTAACACGAGGAAATTTTATCTTCTCTCCGCACTCCGGCACTTCTGTCTGCTCACACCAGTTCGAGTAGCAATGAATAGGGCAATAAGAATACGCGGTTGATGTTTTAACACGGATTTTATTGTTTTAATATCTGCTTTTGTATTTGTTGTGTGTTTAAGTAAGTTGGCCGCGTTGTAAATAAGTGGTATTTATCTCGTAAATAAGGATGGTTCCTATTTTATGTAAATACGGTAGGTAAGCAGATTGCAAAGGACCAGATATTCATATTATCTAGGTGTTGATTGTGCAATGTAAGTCTGCTTCATTGGTTGATTAGTTGGCGTCAGAATATGTCTGCAATCGAGTCCTGGGTCAAGCTATGAATTATTGCTGTATTCTTGTTAACAAATCAAATCAAATCATTTATTTGCTAGAATGTGGTACATGTTGACCACAGTTGAAAAGTTGACGGCATTATACCATTGTACCTTGGGGAATACGGCAACGCAAACGTTTTAAAACTAAAATAATGTATAGGAATGACAAATCCGATAGACAACTTGATCACATGACCTGTCGATAGCAAATGTCATTCCCATACATTTTTTACTTTTCGACATTACATTTTTTGCGTTTACGAATGTGGAAAGAGAATTGACATACCACATGACTTCAGACCCCAGTTATTATGATCAATATAATGTGATCTGCAGGATAATTCACTATCTTTGACATAAGCTAGTTGACTTATACGATATTGAGATTCTATGTAACAAATGACAGCCGGTGCTGGTGAATATCATGTCAGTTGATTTTATGTTTATTTTAATAAAAACCAAAATAGTGAATAGGCCAGCTGGTCTCTCCACAGTTAAATATTATCACCCTAAGTCATATTTATCAGCAATGACGCAATGTGGTGGGTATACGTCCCCTTCTATCTTTCTCTTATAAATTCCAAGATAACAATCTGTCTACAAGAGATTTTGAAAAATCTTGTGATAATGACCATAAATGTTATTTTCCGATTGAGTTTAGTAACAAAATTCAAACGTGGCCCAAATTTCAAAAGGTCGTAAAAATTAACAACCCGTGCAGTAGAGCGCCGGGCAGCGGCAGGGGTGCAGGGGCAGGCAGAGGGCGCGGGGAGGGAAAGCAAATTTTCCTAATTTCATAAGCGGTTGCCGGTTTAAACGATTCCAAATGGAACGAGATTGCCATATTTACTCGGAATGTTTTGACAAATCGCATTTTGTGTACTCGGTTATCTAAATAAGCTGGCAGGTTATACTAGTAGTTTGCGTCCATTTGGAAGTTTGTTTGGGTTGGTGTAGAACCATGATAGCCCAGTGTATATGACCTCTACCTTAAATTCAGAGGGCATAGGTTCGAATCCTGTTAGATACATCCACCTCCAACTATTCAGTTAAGTGCATTTTAAGACATTAAATATCACATGTCTAAAAAGGTGAAGGAAAATCATACATACATGAGATAACCTGCATACCTGAGAATTTTTTTAATTCTCTACCTGTGAAAAGTCTGCCAATCCGCATTGGGCTCGCGTGGTGGACTATTAGCTTAACCCCTCTCATTCTGAGAGGAGATTCGTGACAACAGTGAATCAAAAATTGGTTGCTAATGATGAATGTTAAGGTGTACTGTCAAGCGTGTGATAAACAGTGCGTTAGTGTGGACTTAAGGAATGTCCTTTAATTAAACAAGTCTTCATTTTATACACACAATCGCACTTAGTCTGCCATCTTACCACTCCATCCAAAACCAAATGGACATCCCGAAATAGATTATAACACTCTCACAATTTGTTTGTATAGTTTATGTATTAGTTGAAGTGTCATTTTAAGTGTGACGTCACGTTTTGCACCTTACAGACACCACACAAGCACAATACCTTAGTTAAAGAACCTGTGGTGTAAGACCGTCATCATATTAAATGATAAAGCTGAAAGTTTGTCAACCCATGCAACGGTAACTGTAGGTTACAGAGAGTAGAGCTTTGACGAAGGTGGTTTTCAATGGTCCAGACTCTCAATCAAGTATAAAGCGTAATTTTAATATATTTTCTTGGGAATGATATGAGGAATCATTTCATCAAATTGCTAAACACTTCCTCACAATCCTTAGCTAGAAACCATTAAATTAAATAGTGTTTTTTAAAGGTTTGAAACTACGTCATATTTGGGAACGCCATATATTGTGCTACGGCGTAGACTGCTACGCCGTAGAGAGCGTCAGCCTGCTAAGGAATTTAATAAAACTATTTTTATTTAACATTTTATTATTTTTATTTTATCTATGTTATCACTGAAAATAAATAACAAAGTCTGGTGCCTATCTATCCGTGTGTATTCACGAGTATTTTCATGCAGTTTTCTTAAAAGTTGAAATGATTTTTAGGTAAGTGTTAGGAAGACGATGTTGTATTGTAAGAAGCGATTACTTTGTTACAATCTTGACACGATCTGCCAGTCTGTCTGGAGATCGGAGATTGCTAGCATTGTTCAGTGGAGAGGCTGCGACAGTTAGCGAAAGTAGAGCTGCTGGTCGTCTCTACAGAGTCCTGAGAGAGTTAATTACCTCTTTGTAACTATACTCTTTGTAGCTACAAGTAATGGTACTATTATACAGAGAGCTATTATCTCTTCGTCTATCCCATTACTAGCGAAGTTCTGTTTGTCTATTAACCGTTATTCACGCCATTGTTACTTCAGCGTAAGTGAAGTTTCACTATGTATTGTTATTTACTAACTTTGCAAGTTCTTGCGTTAGTTTTTGTTGCATAGTTTGCGTTTAAATTAAGGTAGAAACAATGCTACTAATAAAAAAAGAATATGTGTCACATACTTTTTATAATATGATCAATATTCTTCTCCAAATAGTGGGAGGAGTCTGTATTAGGCGTGGGTACAACAATATTAGTAGTGTAGTGCCGTGATAGCCCAGTGGACATGACCTCTGCATCCGATTCCGGAGGGTGTTTGTCCGATGCAAGCACGGCGTAAAAAGATATAAGTGAATTGCCGGGTGGTTAGGGTAGGCCAGGCCGGGCCGGGGATAGGCATTCCCTTTTCCATTACTAGTGTCACTAGAGCGTGGTGGGAATATCAGTAAGGAAGTATTCAAGGGCAATTAAATAGATTCATGAGAGATCTGTCGCTGACATCGCGACAATGGCGACCGGTCGTTGGCGACAGTTATTGTTGTCCGACCAGTTGCCTCCCGCGGCACATTCAGTGACGACAATGTTATCTAGAGTCTCATTAATTTAATGGCTACAATAATCAGCTGCGAATTATGAAATTCTATTAGTTTTATGTTACTGGTATACGAAGTACCTCACAGGAACGCTGGTAGGAATTCTGTTTTTGACAGTAGACGATTAATGAAGCTATATTTGAGACATCTGACTTGACTATATAAATAAAATCGAAAACTATTACACATTCTAATTTGAAATACAAAAAAACAACAACAAAATCGATTTTTAAATTTGAATCCGTAAAGAGTTAAACGAGGAAAGCCGGATGCACGCGTTTTTGAGTCAAGCTTGCGTAACGATGTTTTTACAACTTGACAGTGTAAGTCTCGCATACGAGTTGGTTGAAAAGGTTTAAATTTTCTTTATTAAACGTTTGTGACACGTGTCAACATATTAATTGACTTTCACACGAATGTGAGGTGAGAGCATGGCGCGTGGAGCGAACAAGGGAATACAGAGGACGGTGATATTTGTTTAGGTGGCGGCGTCGCGCTGACTATTTGTTCACGTTCCATTAATTGCTGCTTTTTATCTCTCCTTCTGAAATTTTTGATTTTTTTTGCAAATTTGTGACATAAATTAATATCCAATATCAAGTGCTAGTCTCTGATGGCTTCTACGCACCATCATACAGGAAGTCGTAGCAGAACGTAGATCACCCTAATTGCTTTATTCTCTGTGGGTAGAATAGTAGCTGATCTGAGTGACTCGCGGTGGAAAACGAACCTAGAACCTCTCTGTTGATAACCGAAGTATTACCAGCAATGAGATCGTAAAACCATCTCGTGGCGAAAGGCTTTGTTCGACAGTTGTGAACTCGTTAACAGGTGTTAACCACGTTAATAACACTTCCTAAGCTAATGGTGAATTTATATATTAATGAATTCCATAATTTTCAATAGCTCCACTGTAATAAAGCGGCTGGAATAACACCGAAATACATCACCAGTCGTGGGTTCGATTCTCGCCCGGTTGACAATAGTCATATTGATTCATTGCAGGAGCAGGAGAAAGGGAATATTGGTCACATTTGAAAGATATGGCATATACTCTTAAAATCAACCGAAAGACGTAAACACTGGACATTGGTTCTTGTAAAGACTTCCAAATACCACGTTCTTGAGCCGCTAGCATCCAGCAGCGATGTATTACCCAAATATATGTATTTATGGATATAACACTGACCTGTGGCGAGTCGCGCGGCGCGTCGGCAGCTGCCGCCACGGCCAACGTGGCGAGCGCGAACAGCGCGGCTACGCAGCACCGCATCTGAGACAAATAGACAAATCATTATTTTATTGGTATACACACACAACTCACTCATATATCCCGCGCGAAACGGCGGTGCGTGTAAACTGACAAACATAACGCAAAACTAGCTCTAGTGTCCCTCGTCGAGTGGAGCGAGACCTCTAGCCGTAATCTATGTTGCGGACGCTATATGAGACGTTTCCACAATAATCGTCAGTACACACCGACTAGAATCGTGATAGTCCAGTGGATATGACCTCTGCCTCCGATTCCGGAAGGCGTAGTTTCGAATCCGGTCCGGGGCATGCACCTCCAACTTTTCAGAATATCACGTGTCTCAAACGGTGAAGGAAAAACATCCTGTGAATCCATACCAGAGAATTTTCTTAATTCTCTACGTGTGTGAAGTCTGGCAATCCACACTGGGCCAGCGTGGTGGACGATTGGCCTAACCCCTCTAATTCTTAGATGAGACTCGTGCTCAGCAGTGAGCCGAATATGGGTTGATAATAAAACACCGACTTAATGAACATTAGTGACATTTCGAGGCATATCACCGCCAAGACATGATAAGATGCAGGTCATTTAACATTAGTTATTAACCGACTTCCAAAAAGGAGGAGGTTCTACGTTCGGCTGTATGTATGTTTTTTTTTCCTCATAAGTTAAATAAACATTTATAAAAATTGTGTTGCCATTAAACAAAACTTTGCATGGAATTTGGTTTTATTCACCAATTTACCAATATAATATATTTTAAAACAAATTCAATGATATTTTGTTTCTAAAAAAATACTAGAGGAATGAACGAAAAACGAATACCCTGTAAAGGTAAAACAGTTTACAATAATTGAAACTTGAGAAAAGTTCTCACCGTTCATAGAAAAAAAGTATTTAACGCTGGGTATTTTGGCTATTTGAATGATTGGAAAGTTTGGTTCCTACTCAATTCTTGGATTGGTGAAATGATTTGCATGGCCCTCAACACACGAGTTTTATTTTGTTTAAAGACTAGGCCACTGTAAAATCTACTGAGTATATTGTAGTAAACATTTCCAGATTTCTTTTATAAACATTTCTTGTACGTACACTAGATCTATGAATATTAAAACAGGTAAGCTGCTCTTGCAGAATCCTTTAAACTTGGCTCGGCAAGATGAATAACACGAACAGAGAAGGTGAGAGTTTACAAGAAACCCTACAAGCGACCAATGAGATAATCTCGAGAAGAGAAAAAGACAAATTACAACCAATGGCGGTGCAACCGGAAATACCGCTATCTCTTTCATTGCGTTGGGATGAAAGAGATGGGACTGGTACTTCTCCGCCGCCATTGGACGATATATTGTACATTTCTCTTCACTTAGTCACATGTAAATCTCGGTCAGTCTCGGGTTCTACTGAAGTATGTTCTCTGTCATGCGTCACAATCCTCACTCAAATAACAAATTGTTTGATACTTTTTCCAGTGGTGTAGTTAACTTTGGATATTGATAATACCCCACCAGGTAGACTGACGACATCAATTGAGCCGCAGGGATTCGCTGGATGCAGGCGGCTCAGGATCGGGATGTTTGGAAGTCCCTACAAAAGGCCATGTCCTGCAGCAGACGTCCATCGGCTGATATGATGATGATGATAATAAATAGTTTATGTAGCTGAGGCCTGCTGCAATTCTACACTGTATCTCTGATATTGTAAAACGAAAATAAGCAAGTAGTTTAGTGTCGTACTATGAAAACAAAAGACGTATTTTTAATAGAAAAATGCAAAAATAATAAACGAATAACAAAGTTCATCGTAGAGTAGGCATGAATGAATAGAGCTAGATGTTTTATTTATATAGGTAACTAAAGTAAAATATCAAATAAATAAAAAACAAAATAAAATATTTACAAGAAATATACACCGCCTAACTGTTCACTCATAGGCAAGGTGCCCAACACACGATTACTAATTTACAATTATATAATGCGTTTATTCATAAACAAAAAGTACACGTGTGATGACGTTACGCGAGCAGCGTGTGCACTCGGCGGTGAGTGGACGGAACTAAGTCACAGTGCACTGAACCAGTGTAACGCCAGCCACACACGATCAAACTAGCAGGTGCAACTAGTAAGGTAGTGAAAAAAATATAAAAACATATTTCGATATATTATTTCATTGCCCGCATCCCCAAGGGCTCTGCAGGCTTGACGGTAAAATTGGTCGTGTGTGGCAAGCGTAGCATGCCTTCGCTGATTTACATTTCACAACACGCTTTATGCTTTAAACACGTAATCTTAAAATAGTTTCTGTATGAGAGAAAAATCAATTACAATAAAATAATTAGCGAACTGCCCGTGGTTTCAGCCGCGTGGTTTCTTCTCTTTTCTCTCTCTCTATGCAATACTGTTTTTCTTTATTTACAGAAATTATCAGTGCAAATTTATAACCTGGAGTTGATACAGTTACACTCTTGTGCATCAAATAGCATGTAAAACCTTCTGTTCCGGTAATTTATATCATTGATATTCTTTGTTTTGAAGAATTCAAATTAACATCATCATCATCTTAAGTCCGTAAGTCTACATAGGAGCAGTCTAGTGAGTCCAAGCTCCATATATCCTCTTCTATACGAATAGAGGCCTCTGTGGTGGACCATAGACGTAGATGATGAATCAACAACAAAATATAAAAATCGATTGAAGCAAAATCTCTCTATAACTTGCTTGAAACCCATGACCTCACTAGAACTGCAGCAAGTTCTAAATTAGAAAGGGTATCCAAAGCTACTCTAAATTTGGCTATGCAGCGGCTATGCTATGAAGGGAAGTGTTAGTAAACTGTGAAGGACGTCCTTAACCCTACACCATCGGTCACAAGTCCGGGAACTGCTCGGGTTTTTCTCTCTGCCGCCCGCACGGTGAATCCATGGAATGCTGAGATATTTCGTCTCAGCACAATACGTCATTCTGCGATGTGTGTACTATGTAGTGTGCACTTATAGTTCAGTGTATACATGTCACGCCGTCAATGGCGAAGTGCACTTCGCGTGGGAGCTTCCCTTTCACGAACTAATACCTCCTCCTCCACCGCCGTCGGTCCGTAAGTCGACGCCGGAGATATTGCGACATTGTATAAAATAAACGTGCTCCTGTGTCTCTATTTAGTTTGAGTTATGTTTAAGATTTTTTTATTATTTTATGTCGCGTTTTCTGAGATAAGATATCTAATAGAAGGGCCTAAGGTCTCTAAGGCAAGCGCCGCAAATACATAGTCATTAGATATGACCGAGTATTTACGATGCTTAAGGAAAGAAGCGTATTACCGTATTCTGCAGCTGCGCCAGGCGTTTGCGAAGTGCGTATGATATGAGACGCTGCCAATGCATCTACGCAAGTTGCGTCCCATACGCACGCCCCATAGACCACGGCACTTGTCATCCCGTCGGTCCTCTAGCCGTCATCCCTGAACAAACCGGAAGGTTCTAACTGCGCAGGTATAGCGGCAGTGGCTAGTGCGCGACGAACTGTATCGTTGATAGTACCGTGGCGATACAAACGGCCGGCGCTTCTGCTGCGACTGAGTCAATGATGCCCAGCCACCAAACTGATCCACGCTACCACATGAGGCTTGCAAGCTTTGACTCCCAAACGTAAACATACTGATATACGAAGTGTTGCCCTATCAAGAATCGTCCCCAGATTGTGTGATGGCAAAGCCTGTAGCCAATGTAACCTGTCTCATTTTCAGATACAGCCAAAAACGTGCCTTCTCTGATGGAGAGGTGCATTGTGCAAGTACTCCGTTTCCGTACACGTTTATGTGTACATAATAAACGTGGCTTGTCCCACAGATTTTGACACCCCACAGACGACAAAACTCTTGCCAGGACATGGTGCACTCTATGCTGACCTTGCTTCAGAAAGACTACCCGCGGCAGTATCAGTCGGACTTGATAAGTTGAGGATTTGACTTATAGGCGTAGTAGAGTTACAGATACTTAATAGTTAAATTTCAAACTAGATATATCATCATCATCATCAGCAGCCTGTTTTAACGACCCATTAGGTACAGTTTAATTCAAGAAAAACGTAATCTTTGTAACTACTTTGCGTTTATCAATGAATGTCTTACATTGCGTAATGCACGCTAGGCTCTTTATAATCAAAACGATAGTAGGTGACACGACTCTATAGTTGGAGTTATTCACGTCATTTCTATTGCCTTGTTTCTATGGTCTCACATAAGTTACAAACCGCGAAGTGTGCGCCAGGGAGCACGGGGGACGGGAGCGCTCGTAAACACAAGTTTATTTCTGTCGTTATTCATGTAAACTTGGCGTAACCCACTTATCGTGTCACACAAGGTCACATGCCAAAATAAGGGCGTCTTTAATAGTTCTTTATATACATTTATGTAATATTACAAGTAAATAAATAACACTATTGCCTCAAGTTGACGGACAAAAGCTAGCAATTTGTAGGACGTGTTTCTTTGATTCAGGTATCCTGTATGTATCACCTATATACATGCAGGATACCTGAATCAAAGAAATGATTTTTATCCATCCATCTATAAATTACAATTATAATTATTAAACCCCCCGTCTGTCATGTATATAAATAGCTGAAATAATTTCGACTTTCATATCAGAAATAAAAAAACGCCGATATTTTCGGATAGCCTTATTGGATCTTCTAGACCGGTACCTGCACGGTGAACAATATATTTTTTCATTTTCACTATATCCACACCCCTTTCGGTTTCTACACGACATCGTACCGGAATGCTAAATCGCTGGGCGGTACGTCTTTGCCGGTAGGGTGGTATGGCCACGACCGGAGCCTCCTACCAGCCAGACCTGGACCAATTGAGAAAACCTCAATCAGCCCAGCCGGGGATCGAACCCAGGACCTCCGTCTTATAAGTCCACTACCGCATACCACTGCGCCACGGAGGCCGTCACAATATCGGTGATCTTTTTTTAATATCGGTGTTTAAAAATATAAGCGTAGCTAATCTACCCTTCGTCACAGGTACTTCTCAGCGTTCCCCGCTAGAACTATTTGTAGAGTTCTCATTTTAGTTAATAGTCCCGATAGCTTCAATAGGTAATCGTGTAAAGTTCAGCCGTGCTGCGACACGGCGCGGTTCTTTTGTTGCCGTGATAGAGGGTGCTCTGGAAATAGACGAGCTCGCCCTACACCTGACCCCGCGCCTGACATCGCGTCACGAGCCCGCGTCATCGCGTGACGTTTGTGATCATGTGTCATCATCAAACTAATGCGTGAGACGTCCATTTTGAATCATTATAAGCCTGTTTTATCGGCCCACTACAGGGCCAGGCATTCTTCTTTATAAGAGAAGGGGATGTGGAACTTAGACGCACCACGATGTTCCAATGCGGGTTGGTGGGAATCATCTATTAATATATTATTTTTTAAAATTTAAATACAACTAATATTATATGCTAATATGAATTAGTTTATTACGTTTTTACGTAGTTTAAACCACTAAACAGATTTTTAAAATTCTTTTATCAATTTAAGTCTACTTAAGCTCTATTTTATATCCGTTTGACGAAGGAAATGGGAATCTCATGAGTAAAACCGCAGGGCGACCGCTAGCCGTAAATAAAAGTGCCTAAAGTTTAAAGTAGGGCTCAGAGGATTCCGACGTCGTTAAAACATTTTATAGCATAAGATATCTAGAGATTACTTTATTAAGCTAATTAATATTTGCCATAATAATATTACCATTCCCCTCTAACTAGTCGCAAAAGTAAAAGCAAAGTATTAGGAGTGCGTACGACAATGGACCAGTGGGGATCGAACCCCGGCTCCTCTCGGCTGAGTCCGTTTACCGTTGAGCTATTGTAGCTTTACATACACACACATAACAGACAAACTAATTATGTTTTACTTCCATTTAATGTTCTTTTATCGCAATTATATTATATATATAATATTAGCAGTAATAAGTTGATGTCATTGGTAACTGCCAAACTTTATCTGAAATCAAATTACCGCTAAATATCGTTCACGTTCGCACGCCGCTGTAACTACAGGTTAAGTTAGACGAGTTACAGTTAACTACTAACGCAATAAATATTGACATCACCTCGTAGGTGTTAAGAATGTTTTATTGCATTAGTAGATATCAGCCGCACTAGTATTTAGATAACCCAACGTTGTGTTAGTTTGGTATTTGTTTATATTAATAGGTAAAATACATCTTAAAACTTTAGTTAATTTGCACTTGTTAATATAAATTGAACTTAGGACTAAGAAGGACTCATTAATACTAAAACAAACGGAACATCAGTGTTTAATTTACTTTATATTGTGTCTTATTATCTTAATGCTACTCTGTATTTGGCAATTCAAAATTTTATTTGAAATTCGAGTATTTTATCAAAATTGATGACTTTTATAAAGTAAAATTTGGAAAGGAAAACTTTTACCAGTTTACCTGTGAGTTCACTAATGATCTCAAGCTAGCCACTGACCAAGTTGCGACGGCCCCCCTATGGTTTGCTCTTTCTCACTTGAACTCTCCGAAACTCTCCGGAAACTCTCCGCAAACTCTCCGACCGCTGTTCAGTTGAAAGCGCTCACTTTTAACTTTCACTGCACACTCTTAACTCTACATTTACGTGACGTACTTAGACACGACTCTGTGAACATATTCTTAGAACTCAAGTAGGTTCGATCCACCCTCTGGATTATAGTCCACACTGAGAAAAATTCATATAGAACAAAAGACATGCTTAATAGTATTTGTATTAGAAACTACCTTGCTGCTAAGTTATTTTAGACTCTTGTATTCTTCTAAGATGCAATATACTATTTAACTTTACCAAGGGTCTTGTTGCCTTTAACCTTAAGCTCTAAAGGTCCCATATCTAGTTTTAAATGATTTCTACTACAGACTCAGTTTCTGTTAGGTATTACACAATATACCAAATACCTAGTTATTAGCATTAGTTCATCTCTATGCATATCCTCTTATGGTAAAACATTTATCTTTCCAAATTTGTCATAATTCACGATAAATATTTATTTACTTTATCGTTCTATTTATCTATTTGCGATCTCCATTAAACAAGGCCAATATAAAAGCCGCGTCATAACCCTCATTGAAACAAATAAATATTTAAAAATATGTTTAACAATTCACAACATTTGTTCTCATTGAAGCACTCTCCAATACACCGCCCACTCGTGTCCGGTGTAGCGAGGCTGTACTAATATTAATCATAGCGCAACTAATTGTTTGTTCCCACAACACGCCGGCAATGAATTGGACACACGATGCGGTTAACATCATTGACAAGTGCCACTCGACCACTCGGAACATTTATTTTTAATATTATTGGTAACATAACAAAACGATCAGGGTTGTCAAGAGTTAGCGCTTAATCCCTATATTGATAAATAATGATAAATTGATAATTTCAAAGACAAATTTCAAAAATATTTTTTTCAATAAAGTTTATTAAAGATCATTTTCAATCTTCAACAAATTAATTTTAACAATATTGTAAAGGTTCTAGCATAAAGTATTCTATATTATATGTTGCTCTACAATAATCTCGTCTACCTTCTATTAAAAGTGCTATTCAAATCAGTTATGCTGTTCAAAAGATTAGTCCGGAAGGAAAGACAGAGAGACAAACAGACAATAATTTCGAAAAAAATTGAGTTTTAGTATCGTGTAAATAACTATAAGCACTTGAGAAAATATAGTTATTTTGAAATCACAGACAACTCAATTGTATTTATATGTATTGATGTTACGCGATGTTAAGCTACAACCTCTTGTAAACCTGCTTTCCAACGAATAAAATAAATCATTATATTATTGATATTATTACGAAAGTGTCAGTGTGACAGCCCTGAGGCAGCGAGTAAATGCCGAACACGGTCAACACGAGCAGCTGGCCCCAACCGCGTCAAACAGCAGCGCATATTTTAACATGTGACGTATCGAGTGCGGTCGCTCTGACACGAGCGAGATATTAAGCTATCGGTACACGTGCATTCAATTCTATCAATGAATCTATCAATTCATGTTCCTTTTAATTACTACTTGTCGTAACTCCTACAACAATTTTATATGTAAATTCAAAAAGTTAAACCGTCTGAATAATATTATGATAATTTAGTAATACGTAATTTGGAAATGTCAATACAAATATAACAAATACTAAATTGTTATTTTTACTACATCTAGTGACTAATTGATTTATTTTGCTATTGTCTACGAAAAGCCGACGAATCCTCACGTATATATATTCCCCAGAGAATAGCATTGGATGCGGACACGAAGTCGCAAACCCTAGCTAGTTTATTGTAATTAAAAAATGTAAACTGGAAAGCGTATTTGCAAGCCGTTCTGGTAATAACTCTGGGAGTTGCATTCCGGTGTACAAATATTGGCGCTTCGAGAGCACTCGGCGGAGATGACGCGACTAAACTGTATGCGACGGTAGCGAGGTTGAAGCTGCTCGCAGATATAATGCCCGCACCATTTTTTAGTCGAGCTTCGACGGAGGCGATCTGAATCTTCATTTGGCTCCAATCGTTTTTTTTTTGTCACGGGGACAAATCTCTTTCTGAGATACCCGACTTACTGGGAGAGAAGACGGGTTATGTGGGACTTACCATTAAAATCCCCTCGGTGGCTACCGTAGTGCATTTTGACACGCTCCCTCACCGGTGCCTCCTTAGCACTATGCCTCTAGTGCTCGTTTAAGAGTGATACATTACTTCTGCTACTACCACGTATAGCAGCTTATGCCACTAAGCTGCTCCAATCCTAGGCTATAAACCAACCTAAGGCCCATGTCTGTCTTTACGCCAGGCTTCCATAGTGAGGAGGCTCTGCCACGGAACTTTTTCTCAACATCTTGATTGGTGTGAGAGTCGAGTCATTGGTAGTAAAGCCTTTTGTGACAGGACTCGTCCGAGGGAAGTATTACCGGCATGCTACTTCATGCATGGTTGTTGGTATAATTATAGAAACATGAGCCTTAATTGGTCTTTGAGGTTAGATCTCAGGTAGGTAAATATACACAGGGCAGCACTTTATGGGTCGTGTCTCATTCATGCACTGTTTCATACCTAAATACAAAACTGTATCCAAATCGGCCCATAATTTACCAAGATTTCTATAAATTACAAGTATTTCTCATTTAAATATTTTAATTTATCGACATGATAAATAAAAATTTAAAAATTCAAAATCAGTAATATAAGAGTGATATGCGCTCGGCATTAGATCGCGTTCCAAACGACACTGCGAGCAGGGAGTAAAAAAGAAGATGAACATAGAGCTTATAACGAATATAGAGTAGGCAAGGTAAGCTATAGAAAAAAAACTATACAATTATTATATCTATACTCGTTGGAATAAACTACAAAATATTAAGCGAATTAATATTCACTCGCACTCATCTCTACATTTTTTTAAATGATAGACTTACGAATGACATAATTTAAAGAGGGTTTGAAGGGGTGAAGGGACTATACTTTGGTCCTAAAGTGTACAATCACAACAGTTCCTCATTACAGCCACATGAAATCTATGCCTAACTATGCCTAATGCCGCAGCTACTCATTAGTGCTCGCGCTCCTGCTATATTATCCCCCGAAGCCCCGTAATAGTCCTTAAGGACTCAAAATTTAAAAAATAGGGAGCGGCCACACGTCTCTGCCTACTTCTTTCGCTACTTCCCTTGCCTTGATGGCTGCAGATACAGATAATAGTTTTTAATTTAACAAAAACAAAGTAAACATCCGTTATAAGGTCTATGGTAGAGTTTCCGAGTCGTTAGCACTGCATGAGAAGCGAAGCCGACAAAACAATAAAAGAGGGCGCTTTGATAAACACAGGCTCGACATACGACAGCGTATCTGAGCTCTTAGCGGTTTGCTATCTGTTACGACTGGCTGGGGACTTGTCGTAATCGTCAACAACCCTTGATACTCCGAGAGCTGGTGAACGTTTCTGGGTAGGTATTTAAGGCAAGTTGAAAACTTGTCCTGTACCTCACCTACTCGTATACCTGGGCTGGGGAGAAGTGGGGCTTTCTTTGCCTTTTCTTAATTTGTATACCTTTAAATTGATATTCAAACTTTGGAAAAACACCCGAAGTTCAAGAAACTATTAATTACACTCTCGATCAATATTCTCATTCAGTGCGCATTCATTTGAGACCCCACGCGAGTATATACGTACTTGCAGACATTCAGTTACTATTCCCTACTTTTACCCCTCTCAGAACTCTTAAACGGCTCAACCGATTTTCGTCAAACATGTCTTAGAACACTCGCACATAAGTCACTTTCATATAAAACAAACTAAATGGAAATCGCTTAATCCGTCCGGAACTATGGTGCCACAGACAGGCTGACAGACAAGCATGTCAATCTTATAACACACCACTTTTTGTGACGGGGTTTAAAAACACAATATATAACAAGTTTTTAGCTTGCTTATAACACCTAAACCAAAATCTTCACTATCTCTCTGACTATGACCACGCTAAGCCATCCCTATCATTATCACTACATAATGACAAGGATACTGTTAAAAATATCTCGAGGATTAAACAATCTACCTTTATCAATATTATAAATATTAAGTAACATTGTGTAGAAGCAATTAGAGGTTATTTAAATCATTTTTTACTGTAGATGAAACTGCGGGACAAACTTCATCTGCTAAAGCAGTCCCGGTGTATTATCTATGGTCCCTGGTGTCCCGGGACAAGTAACGAGGGTCCGCTTATTATTATTATTATTCAAGTCGCACACGTCATCAGGTTAGCTCCGCTAGATGTCACCCCGCTCGTGAGCCAAATTAAATGTCCCGACGGCAAATTAGGGACGAATTCTCGCTAAGCGGGTTTTAAATCTGTTTACATAAGTACCTTTGCATTTTTTGTGCTACTTCTTTGTTTATATTTCTATACCTCACGCTAACGCTTCTGGCAATAGTTTTATATAATTTTAGTGATGTCGATATTTATGATTACGAATAACCCTGACATTCGATTTTCTAAAAGATTAGTAAATCCTTCAGAGGTTTCACCCGCACTGTTCTTATTTCCGTTAGAATACGGGCATAAACTATAGTCTATGTCGCTCGCTAATAATGTAGCTTTCTATTAATGAAAGGTATTTAATCGTTCCAGCACTTCCAGAGTCTATTCGTAACAAATAACGCTAATAAAGTTAGCTCAGATTTATTAAATTGAGAAAGTAATTTCTGTATCCGTTTTAACTCAAAGTGCGGGGTTAGTTCGGGTAGGTGAAGTGGTAAGGGGAGGGGAGATCATTGAATGCTAAATTTACCTCATACGTCCAATTATGCGTGACAAATGGGGCTAATATCGGATCGATACTGCATTATAAATAGGGACTCGAAGCGATGACCCGCAGCTCGCCGCTACCGTTCTGTTTCTCTATTTACTCCTCCTGCAGTACCTCACAAATTATATGTATGTTTATAGTAATTGTATATTTTGGTATAACGGCAAAACGTTTTGTTACAGATTGATAAGAATAACTGTGAATCAGTACTTTCTATGATTCGTACTTCCCGCCACGTAGAGTAGTGCCTTTAAGATAACAATGAGTAGGCTACTATTAGGCAAGCGCACTCCAAACTAAACCTCATTGGTTCGCATTGTAGCATGATTGTAGTTATTGTAGTGGTGGCACCGCCTTTAAAGGGATTAGAAGGTAGCACATACGATGCTATTTTTCGCCTTTTAATTTATTTTAGTGATTTTGTAGTCGGCTAATTTTTTTGTTAAAAAGATTTAATTTTTCTGTCTTTAGTGTGTCCTAGCATAGTGTACGAAAGCGCCAAAGTACACACAATTTCGTTGTTTTCGTTTTAACACAAAATTATGACGATTTTCATGAAAATTAAATGGTACCAATCCGGAAGTATACTCTATCAAACAAAAAAAGAATTTTCAAAATTGGTTAAGAAATTACAAACTTATGAGGTAACAAACATAAAAACAAACATATAATTGAGAGTTTCCTCCTTTTTTGAAGTCGGTTAGAAATGTATTTCCGCAGGTATTCATGCATTGGTACACCGCGTGCTCATCCATACGACAATTTGTTTCGCTAATCCGTATCGGGCAGCGAGCCGTGCTAGCTCAGGATAACGCGATTATCTTACTGCTTAGTTTCCAGATAGATTGCGGCTTCCTTCACACTCCTAATTGCGTAGTACCTATATGAGAAGATATATCAATCATAGGTACCTTCACAGCGATGTTGCTAGCTGCTTAGAGACCCCATAACTCTTTAGAGAATAAATAGTAACGTGAATTCTTCTATAAAAAGATCTGCTAGATAGTTATGGACTTGCCCTCGCAGAAGTTTAAACAGCCTCCGAATTCTGTAAGGTTACAGCGCTGTGACATTTTAATTTTGTCATCCCATAGAAGTAAATTTCAAATACGAATCAAACGTGTTCTAGGCGAATCGACGACGACGAGTATAAAATAGCGGAATCACACCCCAGCATGTTAAAAACACATCCATTACTCCAAGTTTAATAAACATTTGATGAATTTATTTTTACAAAGGCTTGGCTCAATTGGATCGGCTTTCTTCGTTCAAGAACTAAAACTTTTTTTTGTTATGATAATAAATATTGGTTTTGAAAGAGCACCCGTTGAGTTTCTTGCCAACATTTCTCAGCAAAACCTGCTTTCTGAACCTGTGGTAGAGTTTCTACAAATAGTTTAACTTGACTTTTCAAAAGTGCTTACGTTAAATAAACGATTTTTGAGCGCGATTCTCAAGTACATAATATTTTGATTTTCATTTGACATCATATTCACGGATACTAAAAGTAAAATTGAAAATCCACTGCAGACGTCAAAGGAAAATGAAATTTTTCAACACAACATTTAGATTGCAGCTTAATGACCGTAAGCTGGTCCAGTCATAATACGAGTTATATTTTATAGTGAGACTTCATTTTCAGTATTTTATAGTAAGAGAAAATAAATGTAGAAAATATTTTCAATGACGTCCTCAAATTGAAATTACGTTCACCGCATCTGTCCGCGAAGCGTTTGAAATAATAACTGAAAACTGGGTAGTTGTCGGTTATTTTGTAATTTCCTGCGCGCAGCATTCAATCAGTGATTACATCTCACAATGAAGCGACTGAAGAAGACAGCACGATAGAAATGACCATTAAAATTAACAATGTCTTAACTGATGTTCAGAGTATCAAGCTATTTACGTTTAATTATATCAATGTCGCGACCAGATCTTAGGATACATCATAATGTCACCGACTATTTCATGAAATGGTTGTATTTTATGAAATGAAAAATACCGGTTGTCCACCAAGAAATACTTTACCGCTGGGAACTCTCCATTGTTGATGGATTTTTCATAATTTCATGAAGTGGTCGGCTGTTTCACGAATGGTGATTTCTACGTTATCCGGCTATATTCCGGAATAAGTGGTTCCTCATAACCGAAGTTTATGTGAGCTGATTATGAAATGTAGATCATATGTTAAGCCATGAAATGCCATTACATTAAGTCGCTGGACCGATGATGAATGATTAAATCTATACTAATACTAGCGGACGCCTGCAACTTCGTCGTTGTGAAACTCGATGTAAACGTTCAAATACCCCTACCCTACCCCTACCACACCACCAGTTGTTTGTTTGTTTGCTTGAACGCGCTAATCTCAGAAGCTGCTAGTGCATTATTTGAAAATGGACTACCCCCGGGAACGGGAACCACGCGTGTGAAACCGCATGGCGTCAGTTAGTAGTACGATATAAGAGGAGTGATCATTGTAAAGATAAGTAAACGTAAAGTAAATCTATAAGACTATAATCGATCTTATTCAAACTCCCAACTCTCAAGATCCCGTCGATTAGCTTCTGTGTAGGTATTTACTGATACCCCCGTTTCAATTAATGACTTCGCCTTGCCCTTTGCTGAGATTTTAAATGTAGAATTACAAGTAAAATATTAATTAAAAACGTTTTCTTTTTACTAATTACAAACCTTTTCCATTGCGGCAAAGTTTGTTTATTTTAAGTTTAAATAAACTTCATATATTATCGTTGAAGGATTTAACTGTAGGAATAAGAAACGTTTTCAACATTACATTTTTAAGCGAAAATTATAGTTTCTTTTAGATTTAATTTCTGGAAAACTGATCTTCGCCGACCACTACACGGGAAAGATGCGAAACGACGATGTGATTTAAGAAATAATTAACTATTTTCAAATAAGCACTTTCCAGGAAAGCGTAGCACATGCTAGACCTCATTTTTAATCCACGATGCAAAAAGTAGTGTGTTATAAGTTTGACGTGTCTGTCTGTCTGTATGTCGGTCGGTCAGTCTGTCTGTGGCACCATAGCTCCCGAACGGATGAAGCGATTTCAATTTAGTTTATTTTGTATTAAAGGTAACTTACGGGCGAGCTTTTTTAGACGTATTTGATGAAAATCGGTTGAGCCGTTTAAATGGTCTGGGGGTTGAAAAAAGAATAACAGAATGTCTAAAAATATACTTGAATCTCAAAAAATAGCGCACTGAAAGAGGATTATGATTGAGAGTGTAATTATAATTCCATCACCGGGGGTTTATCAAAAATTTCAATTTCATTGCTTTCGGCCAGGCATTATTAAAGTTAAGAGGAAGCAGACAATAAATTTAAAAAAAAACATTTACGTTCCCTTTTAAAAACAGGAATTTACATTGTGCAGTAAACATGTATTGCGAATTAGAAGATCCAAAATTCATGAAAACAAAACCGAAGTTAAAATCTATAGCTGTAGTCTTGTTTTTAAATGAATATATGGAACTGAATATTGTGAACAGTAGCTCATAGCAAATGTGTGTCCATAAAGTTGGCCGTCGGCAAACTGTCGAATATAAATTAATAACCCTCCGCGCTATTTGAATAAGCTCCCATATTGCTGATCTTGCGAACTGTTGTTGACTGTAATATTGTATCCAATATTTAACTATTATTTGTTTTGAATGTGTTGCCCAGTGGTTAAGAGGTTATTCTACAAAAAATAGGTTTTGAGTTTGAACTCATTCTCGGGTATAAAAGAAAACTTAATAAGCTAATTCGACTTGGTACCGCTTTCAAACATTCGTAGAAAGTACATGGGTATACTTGGTATTATTATGTAATAAATAATGATATAAGTACGACGAATTGCTATCTAGGCAAGGCCATGCATAACTTAGCAAGGCGTAGCATGCCTTGAGGCCAGGCGTAGAAGCGCGTAGCTAACTGTAGCACGTCGTAGCTTTACTGTAGCAGTGTGTAGGCGGGTGTAGACGGGTGTAGGTAAGTCGATGTATTGTCTTAAGGAGAAAAGCGTTTTCAAATAAATAACATGTAATATTAATGGAGAGCGACGGGGATATAAAGATGTCACACGGCGTACAGTCGGCCACACATTTGACGGCCTTCGTGGCGCAGTGGTATTCGCGGTGGATTTACAAGACGGAGGTCCTGGGTTCGAACCCCGGCTGAGTGGTGTGGCCAGCCGTTTTTTACCACCCTACCGGCAAAGACGTACCGCCAAGCGATTTAGCGTTCCGGTACGATGTCGTGTAGAAACCGAAAGGGGTGTGGATTTTCATCCTCCTCCTAACAAATTAGTCCACTTCCATCTTAGATAGCATCATCACTTACCATCAGATGAGATTGTAGTCAAGGGAGTCTTGTAAATAAAAAAAAACACATCCAGGTAATTTCTTGAGTTTTTTACCTATACAGAATAGGCCAAACAGTACATTTGTGGGTGGTAGATAACTCGGTGGTTATTAGTAAACGTGTCAAAACTTTTATCTACAATGGCTAATTCAAACGCTTCTAAGTTTTGATTGTGTGTACGTTTCTCAAGTTCACAAAATCGGTACGCTAAAATTTATTATAAGCAAGGAAGAAGTTTCTGCGGCTGCCTGTACAATTGTTTACTAGACATATGACAGGTTATTATTTGAAGCAAATACGCGGGGGAGCGGCGGCAGGCGAGGGGGAGGGGGAGGCGTGCGCTTCAATATTCATTAGTTGAGTATAATCTGTCCTCCGCTGCGTACACGTAGCTGGGTACACTCCGCAGCTGACAGCACGACGTCCTCCTCTCCCACGATATAAGTCTTTGACGATACATATAGGTAAAAGCAAAAGGTCATCACGAAATACGCTTGACGTACAAACTCTAATTTGGCAGAGAGGTAGTTTATAGTTAGTAGACGTTCGCTAAGAATGGTTTTTGCAAGAGGGTCAGATTAAGGAAGTCTAAGGGCTGACAAAGTATACTATTTAGCGAAAGTTTGCGAATATATTGCGAGGATCAGTTCTTAGATGCAAAAATAAACTAACTATCTTGGAGACTTATAACAGGCCCATATTTTTTTTTTTATTCTTTACAAGTTAGTCCTTGACTACAATCTCACCTGATGGTAAGTGAGGATGCAATCTAAGATGGAAGCGGGCTAATTTGTTAGGAGGAGGATGAAAATCCACACCCCTTTCGGTTTCTACACGGCATCGTACCGGAACACTAAATCGCTTGGCGGTACGTCTTTGCCGGTAGGGTGGTAACTAGCCACGGCGAAAGCCTCTCACCAGCCAGACCTAGACCAATTAAGAAAATCTCAATCGGCCCAGCCGGGGATCGAACCCAGGACCTCCGTCTTGTAAATCCACCGCGCATACTACTGCGCCACGGAGGCCGTCAACGTCAATTAAAGAAGTAATTCTAATGTGTATAATTAGGACTTTTAGTGCCTTCTCCAGTTAGTTTCTCGAGCACGCCACTGATTAGAATAAATCAAATGTTTTCCTCAAAAAGTCTCAATAAATAGGTAAAATTTACTTTTTAAAAGTGCTTGTAAACAGAACCTAAGCTCAACCTAAATGATACAACAATTTGATTTGAACTCGGAACCGTTCGTTGATAAGGTTACTTGTACCACTGCGCTACAGGACTCTACGTAAGGGTGGGAACCCTTTAATAACTCATCGATCACGATCAGCTGTTAGATATTGTCATTAAAAGCCTCCTTCCAGCCGCCGACCGTTTAAAGGGAATAATGGCTGCCGATCAGTCGCCCAGTTATCGCTCTAGAAGCCGATTCCGACAAACAAAATTAATTAAAGCCTTCAAACATTCGGATTTTAACGAGCGAACGCGCTAAATATTACCTACACTGCTTCTGTACAATATCAAGTTTATGTCTTATTTTATTGTGTTATTAAAATATTAGCGAGTGAATAATCCTTAAAGATTTAAGACATTTTCACAGTTGAAGCACTCATTTGTTAAAACGAAATCCTTTTAAGCGGCTTACAGTAGAGTGAACTGGCAGAAATCGTCAAGTACTAATTACTATATATTACTATACTATATAATATACTATAGCCGATGCCAAAATCTTGCCCAAGTTCTATCTAATTTTATTTAACTAGCGGACGCCCGCGATTTCGTCCGCGTGGAAATCGATGTAAACTTGTAACCCCTATTTCACCCCCTTCTATTTATATTTTCGCATGTTTTATATTATATAATATGTAGTCCACAGAAGGGCTGACTCATTTTTTGCGCAAAGGATCCGCCTGGCTGTCCAGCGCGGAAATGCAGCCAGTATTCTTGCCACCATTCCACATGGGTATGATGTGTATAGTTATTAGGATAAGTTAGCTTAATTCCATAATGCATTCTTTCTCAATAAAAAAATAGTCCAATAAATTATTTACAAATTTATAACTCAAAACATGAACGATTTATATAAAAAAAAAAACTCTAGGAATAGAATTTCAAAAAATATTGAATAACATTTAGCTACACATACCATTTTTTACAAATGTAACTTGAAAACTATTTCCATACAAACTATCAACCCCTGTTTCCCCTCCTTTTGATTTAATATTGCGACAAAAAGTATTCTATAGCCTTCATCGTAATCAGGGTCTCATATCGTGCCAAGTTTCATTTGAATTTATTCAGTTGTTTCGTGATAAACCGTGCCATATCGCATGTGTCGCATTGGTTCACTGCAAATAATCTACTTTTGAATGCCAAGAAAACTAAATGTATTGAGTTTTCATTGCCAAATGTTAAAAAATTAGATAAGTCTATAATGATCGATGGTGAAACACTGGAAATGGAGAGTTCCACAGTTTTCCTGGGAGTGACCTTGGATTGTAAACTTCAGTGGGGTGCTCATATAGAAAAACTGTCTGGTAAACTTAGCTCAGCGGCATTTGCCGTGAGAAAAATAAGACAGTTTACTGATGTTGATACAGCTAGGCTTGTTTATTTTGCGTACTTTCACAGCGTAATGTCTTACGGTATTTTATTGTGGGGCAAGGCTGCCGATATACAATCTATATTTGTTCTTCAAAAAAGAGCAATTCGAGCAATATACCAATTAAAATCACGCGAGTCCCTCCGTCAAAAGTTTAAAGAAATAGGTATACTAACAGTAGCCTGTCAATATATATATAACAGTATAGTATATGTAAGACAAAATATTAATTTGTACAAACGAAAAGGAGATTTAAACCCACGTCTTACTAGACACGGGCATAAGTTAGTTATTTCTGCATATCGTCTCCAAAGAGTAAAAAAATCTTTTGTAGGTTTGGGTGTACTCTTCTATAATAAGATCCCCAAGACTGTGATGGACCTGCCAATGCATAGCTTTAAGCAATGTGTTAAAAAACATCTACTTAGTCGAGGGTACTACAACATTGATGAGTTCCTTAATGATAAAGATGCTTGGAGGTCGTTGGATCAGCTTCCACCTTCACACAGAAAGTAAAACTATAAAAAATGTAAACAGTAATTGTTATTAATTGTAAATTATAATACTGTATGAATTTTTCAAAAGAGCAACTGTTGAGTTTCTTGCCGGTATCTTCTCAGCAGAACCTGCCTTCCGAACCGGTGGTAGAATCTTTACAAATAGTCAACTGACGTGTCAAAAGTGCTTGTAAACTGAGCCTACTTGAAATAAATGATTTTTGATTTGATTTGATTTGATTTGATTTGATGCCCCGTCAACTAAAAATACAGACAAAGAGACAAAATATATATTTTGGCTTCGATTCTATAATGCCCTCCAATTAAATTTTTCAAAATATCTTCAATGTACTGAATTTGACTTGCTACAGCTATATTATAAGCTGAGATTATAAGTATACGTATAGATAGACTTTGAAACCATATCAAAACATCTTACTCGTATCTGTGCTGCTAAAAAAATATTTGCTCTAGCACCACAAACCTCTTCACCTGATGCTTGTACTCTAATAAGGGGGCACCTCCCCCCCACCACCCGTGTCCTAGGACTCACTTGTAGATTGAAAACTCCTTCAGCTGGGCTGTAAAACACGGCATCGCGATTTCAATAGTCTATTGTTAAGTTTATCGCTTCAATCTCGTAAAACCTGGAGTAAGTACTTACTCCGAGGGGTCGACAGCAATCGAGATAAGTATCTCGTCACGATCTAAACGATTGCAATGCATCGACTAAACGAAGATGAAAAAAGTACCGCAGTTTAAAGTACCTCGACGATTTTTTGATATGAAACAGGTTCGCGCTTGACCATTTTAATATCACCTGAAGACAGCGACGTATTGACTAATAGCGGCAAAGTCGAAAATATTGGTCTCTCTTTTGCAAATATCTTTCGTTACGTTAGGGTGAAAGACATGGGACTGCGACAACTTCGGTGCTATTAGTTGACAGTAAATCTTTTTCTTTCAAGACGTGTGTCGTTGATGTATGCTTGGCCTATTGGTAAGTAAGTGTAAATGTGGTCTAAGGTGAAATGCACTTGCCTAGAAAATGCTTATCCACTTTTGATTGAGGTTGTAAGAATTAGTAAACACAGACTTAATTCTGATGAAGCGTAACACACGCTTTATCGAGCCATGCGAATACGAAATCAAAAAACACAAACGTTTTTTAGCAGTTGTACAAAGATATGCAGCTCCTGCAGGAAGTAAACTTACAACGATGTGACATCGTTCCTTTCCGTGGTAAATTCGTTTTTAGTGACATTTAATTTTTGGCATCCTATTACAACAATTACATCGACGAATATAAAATAGCGAAATCACACCCCAAGACTTTTATGCGTAATAAGTTAGCTATCAGTCGCCATTTTGATTTGTTTTAAATAGTTTTTTCTCTTTAAACGTAAACGTACTAACTAGCTGACGTTTATAATGTGATTGCGTGTGTAACAGGTGGCACTAAGCTCTGGTGGAATATCCGGCCTGCTCGAGATAACCGGATATTCAACGATTTCAACGCGCACAGTAAAGCCGATTTCAAAAAATGTGCTCACATAAAGATATTGTTCGAGGAGTATTTTTAGGCACTAATTCCCAAAGATTTCTAAATAAGAGATTTCTTTGTAGATTAGGTAAAATCCACGCAAACCAGATAACAAATCCTGATTTTTATCATATGAATCGAAAAGAGAATTTACTCAAGTAATATAAGATAATTTCAGTGTACGTCATCGTTTTAGATTACACTCAAGTTTTTTGGTATTTTTTGGTCGAATTAAAAATTTCAAGTTTTGTGGAGTTGAAATGTTTTTACCGAATTGGTCTAGTGAAGGATAAAAAACATTTTTTCACTACTCTTGCTCAAAAACACTGTCATATTACCACGCCACAGCGGGGCTAAACAAGCATATTAGCCTCTAGGGGCTAAAGTAATTTTGTTTTTTTAATTCTTGTCTGTTACGAGTACTAGCCTACTATAGAACGGAGGAGGTTTTATTCGAAAATTGAATCATTATAGATAAGGCTCTGATTGTTTTGAAAAATAAATAAAAACCTTTAAATTCGAAATAAATGCAGCGTTCTTGTCTGTGGAATGCGTTCATTTTTTTATTTAATTTTTATTGAAGACATGGGACATCCTTTACGGTGCCTTTGCCTTTTTCTCATGTGAAAAAAATAAAATTAAAAAGCGAGAATTTAAAAAAACAAATAATACACACTTGATTTATTTCAGAAAATAATTGTAAATTTGTGACCGTAACTTTCATATATTTCAACATTAATTGTTATTGGTGTCTTTATCTACTGAGATTGGTGATCCTAATTTGGAGATGGATGAAATTTTCAATCTGTTACCATCAAAGTCCAGACGCATTTACTTAAATACTTACCTACGAAAAATTTAATAAGTGAAGAAAACAACAACATTACATTTATTGGATTCACTTACGAAAGGAGTTTTTTGAACTATTATCTCCCACGTTTACCTCATATAATCGTTATTTTTCTTTACAGTAGTCGGAAATTATGTTGCCGGGTAAAAGCATCTCCCTTAATATCCAAAATTGTAGACTATGTACATTTAATTTTCAATTAAATAAATCATTGAATATTGAACTAAACTATTTTATTTTCTCGCAATCGTAGTGAAAAGCAGAGTGTAACACGCGGGGCTAAACCCATTATATACTCGGTTTCTATTTAGGCGGCCCTCGACTTACGTCTCAGGCCCTAAAAATACCTCGTATATAATGGGTCTTTTTAGCCCCTTGTATAACAATCTACTATTATTTTTTACCAGACCAATTGAGCATTTGAAAAATTCTAGTGTGTTATGAGTGTCTGACAGTAGTGCAACGAGCGGGGATCAAACCTTTACCGTGGAACTATTGAGGCTTTAATCTTTGTCATTAATGAAGCGATGCTTTGCACATGCTCTTGCTTCACCTACTGCACAAGCGCATATATTTGTTTATCTATGGTATCTATGATTAACTTTCACGTATTTGAAGGTGACTATCTGTCTATGACTCTGTACGTATGAAATATAGGTGACTATCTGTCTGTATATATGAAAACAGACATGATTGAGATGCTAAAGATATCGGAGATGTTCAATTATGATAAAAAATAATAATAATAATTTCTAACAAAAAAGTCGTAATCTATCTGAATTAATTTTTATTTATATTCTAAGAGAGTAACGATAAGTTACAAGTTCCTGAGAAAGCTGCAACTTGTTTATAAATTGAGTTCTTTCACTAAACAAAGGGATTACGAAAATTTAATTAAGGGATAAGCGTTGAGGCGCCGCTCTCGATTGTGCTATCTTTGGGCTACGTTTTGATTTTTGGCTCTGATTGTATAACTTAAATTGACTTTATTTTTACATTTTTACGGACATTTTAGAAGTTTATTTAAACTAAAATCTTTAAATATTTTTTATATTATGTGAAATTTGAGTACTAAAAATCATTTTGCTAAGAAAAAATATTAATAACAATATCCAGATTAGTTAGTTGGTATAAGTAGGATTAGTTCTGGTGTTATAATTAAATGGAAGCAAGTATTCTACTAAAGAGCTGTGATAGCCCAGTGGATATGACCTCTGCCTCCGATTCCGGAGGGTGTGGGTTCGAATCCGGTCCGGGGCATGCACCTCCAACTTTTCAGTTGTGTGCATTTTAAGAAATTAAATATCACGTGTCTCAATCGGTGAAGGAAAACATCGTGAGGAAACCTGCATACCAGAGATTATCTTAATTCTCTGCGTGTGTGAAGTCTGCCAATCCGCATTGGGCTAGCGTGGTGGACTATTGGCCTAACCCCTCTCATTCTGAGAGGAGACTCGAGCTCAGCAGTGAGCCGAATATGGGTTGATGACGAAGTATTCTACATAAATAATAATTGCTTATTCAAAAATATTCGCATACGAAAGAAAAATCTCAATCTGTTAAGTTATCGCCGCTTGTAGTGTAACGAGTAGACATCAAACCCAGGACCTCGTCCCTGGAGGCTACATCTCTGCACTCTAGTCCCGAATGTAAGCAGTGTTCGCTCGTAACAAACTGCTGTAAGTGAATATTACTCGTAATTATCGTTTCAGGCCACCTGTTTGCCATATCGCAAATAATAAATCAATTATTGACAAACGCGCTAATTTTATATGGATATTTTTCGAGAATTAAGTATGTTTTTAACTAAGTATTTCTATGTGAATGTTAAAGTATCACATAACATTAAGTAATAAGTACTACTGAATGGATTTTGATTACGTTTCATTGTCACTATATAATTGTTTTTATTCAAACTAGAAGACGACCGCCCTTTCGTTCTCGACTTCTCTCGACTCGTAGACTTCTTTCGTGTGATATTGGTTAATATTTCATTTATTTACAGAAACAATATCCGAAGATATTATAGTTGCCCAATTGTATTCCCATGCTATAATAAACAGCATCACAAAACAGAATTCCTATTTATAAGATTACTGAGAAGAAAAACAAAATACAACAAAAAAATAAAATTAAAAATACGAAACATTGATAAATAATAAAACAGCTTAAAAAGAGAACTGAAACGCAAAAAAAAAAACAATTAAAATCTATTTCATTAATAATTTAATATTTTTTGCAAGCATCGGCGGTGGTGAGTGTAAAACGTTCGGGGAATCTACCTCCCCATGTCCGAGCTTAATTACCCTTTTATATCTCTCAATGTAACACCATATTATAGGAAAATCAAGATAGATACGAATGTGATCCTCACACTGTCTGAACATCCTGACAGAATAGCGCTACTTCTCCCATGTTATAGACTTATCGACATAACCGTTGTCAAGGAATTGCATCTCCACCGCGCTACCCGAAGACATTTCCGTGCGATTTTTACTTACTCTAGGGTTACGTTTTATACTGCTTACCTGTAACAAGAGAAAATATACCTTTTAGTAAACTGTCATACACTGATTGAGAAACAATTAGAGTTAACATAGTAAGTGTTCGTCAGCAAGTTCAGATATCTCATATTTGAACTAAATTACGGCGTATTTGCTGCGTTTCGTCGCATTTTTTTTATCTAACCCCCGCCAAATGTATGTCATTTTATTTTAACTCATCAATGGATGTATCAGCTAAACAAGAATGACGTATGAAATATCGCTTATGACGTGCAAGTCATACTGCAGTTACAGAAATAGCCGTTTAGCGAAAGATAGCACGCCGCCGCCGCTGCATTATTGATGGTGTTCTTTGGAACCAGCTCCTCGCGCCGCCAGGGCCGGCCAATCGATGGCCATCAGATATTTATGAGTTCCCAGTATGAGCTGCTCGCGACAGCGGGCAGGTGACCACGCTCCCACTGTATTGTGATTTAAAGTTAAACTTCTGTTTAGATTTCTTCGAAAACTAAGTCGTGTTTTGTAAACTATCGAAGAATATTAGAGTTAAGTGAGAGGACAATGTTTAGCTTTATATTCCAGGTTATTTATTTTATATTTTTATACTTGAAAAAGCCAAGCAAAAGTTAATCCTGTATTTTTATAAAAATATACATAACTAGCTTACGCCGCGCGGTTACACCCGCGTGGTTCCCGTTTCCGTAAGGATACGGGGATAATATATAGCCTATAGCCTTCTTCAATAAATAGGCTATCAAACGCAGACAGAATTTTTCAAATCGGACTAGTAGTTCCTGAGATTAGCGTGTTCAATCAAACAAACAAACAAACTCTTCAGCTTTATAATATTAGTATAGATATAACGTTTTCGCTGGAACGATCTGACGAAGTTTGCTATCTGTGGGTAAGTATGTAGAGTATTTCTTTGCACTTTTGTTTAATTATTAATAATAAAATTTTAAGTAATTAATATTGACACATTTTAAAATTTTAGTATTTTATAATTATTCTTATTAACTTATCTATAATAAACTTATTATCTTCTGAAAATAAATCTAAAATACTTTTCTAAATCAGGATGATTTACCACAACTTTTACAGCAGCTTCAGCGAGCGTATTCCGACATTTTTAACTTAATAACGTTAAAACGTGTGATGAATTCCGAATGCCAATTATGTAAATAAATCATACGAGAAATCAAGGGCAGACTCGTGACTGGTTACCCAAACACGTAGTACCGGTAACTTGGTATTTTTGATAATTTTAGGAGTTCCATTATAATAAAATACATCTCTCTGTGGAGCCCCAAAGAGAAGCGACGGCGACGGACTATGAATCATGAGGTAGGGTATTTGAATCCTCGGTCAAGCTAAAATTTTAGTTTTCTACCTTCCGAGAAATTCTCAGTAGCAGTCCAGAGGTTTAAAATGCTATCAGAGGAAAGGGAATGTAACCTTCCCGTCTTCCTTTCTTCCCTTCCCAACTCATTTCTGCTGGCTGCGAATTTCTACTAAAAAGGACCAGGACCATGTGGGACCAAACATGTGGCACGTCCGTTCTCTTTCTACAAACGCTAACGTTTCGAAAATTAAAAAATGTATGGGAATGACATTCACTATCGACCGGTCACGTGATCAAATTGTCGATCGGATCTGTCATTTCCATACGTTTAGTTTTCGAAGTATGGGTAAGAGTGAATAGGCGTCTTCTAGGCAAGCGTATTCCATCATAGTCTTCATGGTCGCTTACCATCCGGCGAGATTGCAGCAAGCGCTTGCTTATACAAAACTAGCTGATGCCTCGCAGTTTCGCCCGCGTGATTTCCGTTCCCGAAGTAATACGGGCATAATATAGCCTACAGCCTTTCTCGTCAACTGGGCTATCTAACACTGACAGAATTTTTCAAATCGGACCAGTAGTTCCTGAGATTAGCGCGTTCAAACAAACAAACATTTTATAAAAGTACCTATATATTTAATATAAAAAAATAATAATATACGTGCACAATAGGCGACATTATCGCTAAAAAGCGATCTCTACCGGGCGCTTGACATTGCTTTTTACTTAATACTTTTTTAATATTCCAAAAGGTTTTTTAACCGAAAATATAAGTTGGCGACGCTGCAAAATACGGCTGAACAGCTGTAATAATGAGGGTAGGACGCTTTTTGCTTATCTTTGTCAACTCTCGCGTGCGAACGAGACTTAGCTACAAGTTTTAGAACATCATTTTCATGTTCGGTAAGTTATTTTGTTCAAAGAAGAGACTTCATTTAATATAATGTATGTCATAAGATTAATTTGCACACAAATTGGTGTGCAAATTAATCTTGTGACACACATGTAAAAATATCTTTAAAATAACTACCGCCAACAATGTCAATAGCGCGGAAAAAAGCTACAATATTTTAAGTGAGAATATTGAAACACTGAACCACCGTCTGAGTGGAAAACAAGAATAACATGAAAACCCAGTAAGCTGTAGTCCCCCCCCCCCTGCCCCCGCGGGTGAGCCGAGCACTACACGGCTATTGTTTCACGCCATTGTCATCGAACGGCGAGGTGAAGCCCGGTTCGAGAACAAGTGAAACTTTTAACCGACTTTTGCTATGCTGGTGGTTCATTATTGAAATACGTTTGATTTATTCGCTTGATATCTTCTTTGTCAACCCATATGCGGCTCACTGCTGTGCTCGAGTCTCCTCTCAGAATGAGAGTGGTTAGTCCAAATAGTCCACCACGATGGCCCAATGCGGATTTGCAGACTTCACACACGCAAAGTTCCTCAGAATGTTTCTACTTCACCGTTTGAGACAATTGATATTTAATTTCTTAATATACACCTAACTGAACAGTTGGAGGTGCATGCCCCGGACAAGATTCGAAACTACACCGTCCGAAATCGGAGGCAGAGGTCATATTCACTGGGCTTGCTTGATGCCTACATGAATAAAATTAACAGAAAGTTAAGATTAAGCTGTAAAAGAATTCAAAAAAACAATAAAATCGTCGTTATCGTCATTATCGCTATTAGCCTATTTTGTCGGCTCCCTACAGGGTCAGATCTCTCTTATACGAGAGAGCTTACACCCACCACGCTACTCCACAGGTGGGTGATAAGAATCGATTCACATACACATTGAGTAAAGGAATTGCCAATTTGTAAATTTCAGGTGTAAATCTTGTTTGTGTTGAAAGGAATTGTATTTATTTATTTGGTTTCATTACAATTACTAAAACTAAAACAATAATACGAGTATTAATATAAACTATCAATTAGCCTTAATCGCTTATGAGACATTTTGTAAATATTAACTGAGCAAGACATCTGTAATAACAGAATAGAGATCTCAATGACTTTTAAAAAATCCGACAGAGCGAATTCAGATACTTTACTTTGTATACAATCATTTTATTATCAAACTATACAGATACTTTATATTCAATACTTAATATTCAATAAAATATTGTATCTATGTGCACTTTTTTCCATTAGAGAAAATAAATATTCAGAGGTAAGAATTTCCAAAGACAAGTTAACTGCGTTCTCTCGGCGCGACGGAGCGATACAGTCTAGTAGCGATCGTAGGAACTTATAAAACCGTTTTTATTAAATTTTGTCTGTTCACTTTACGGTTAAATGGACAAGAAGGTTAACGAAGGGTTATGGAGGAACTTTGGAGCATTGTTGAAAGACTGGCTGACGGTTTTGTGAAAAAAAATATTTTTCAATCTAGTTCCTCCTTCAATCTTTGTCATGTGGCATAATGTGCCAGTCTGCTAGAACAATCACTAATCTGCACCCCTTTAGCTAATATCCCTTGGAGTTAGAAACCTAGAAATCCTTTTAGTTCCATGTTTTTGATTCGCACTGCGAAGCTGTAAAATACAATCTTCCAGATTACATATCCCTACTACGTGGCTTTTTCATTGATGATTTCAAGATATCCACGTTGTATGTGGTAGAGTAAACGGACGGTGCTTGACTGGCATATTTTAAAAAAAAGCACTGCTCTCCATCTGCCTAGCAGTTCTATGAGTAATGAGAGATAGACCGAAAATGTCTATAGCCAAATCTCCGAAGTAAATTATGTAGAAAACCACAGACATGTAATCTAATCTTTCGGTAATGCTCCAATCTGATCTATGTTCATTATTTGCAGGTTATGATCCAATCAGCATAAAGCGTGTCATGTCCACGTCTGTTTGTACAACTGATGACCAAATTGGTCGTGTCGACCTCGCACGTACAGATCGTGTTAGTTCTGGTGTGATACTGACATATTAAATCATAATAACTCCGAGATTACCTTTGGTACGTGTGCTTATCACACTAATATTATAAAGGCGAAAGTTTGTGTGTGTGAGTAAGTGTGTATGTTTGTTCCTCCTTTACACTGTGGCTACTGAAGCGATTTGGCTGAAATTTGGAATGTAAATAGATTTTACTCTGGATTAACACATAGGCTGCTTTTCATCACAGAAAAATTCATAGTTCCTGCGGGATTTATCAAAAACTGAATACCATGCGGTCCGCTAGTCTGAACATAAAGTCACAAGAAACCTAAATGCAAGGTTCTATTAGATCTATGACTTAGATGAAGATTTCAAATTAGATTTTATTACCAATTCAAAGCAGGAGATATTTAACTCTTATTATTAGTAGAGTAGGTACTACTGTCATGTTGCCAAGCTGCCTTTATCTGTTCCAGTTGGAAGGGCATATGCCGGTGTATTACAATATTAACATATACGCCTAAAGTTGAAGACAATCATCATCATCATCTACCAACCCACATTCGGCTTTGCTGAGCTCGAGTCTCCTCTCAGAACGAGAGGGGTTAGGCCAATAGTCCACCACGCTGGCCCAATGTGGATTGGTAGACTTCACACACGCAGAGAATTCAGAAAATTATCTGGTATGCAGGTTTCCTCACGATGTTTTTCCTGCAGCGTTTGAGACACGTGATATTTAATTTCTTAAATATGCATACAACTGAAAAGTTGGAGGTGAATGCCCCGGATCGGATTCGAACCCACACCCTCCGGAATCGGAGGCAGAGAATAAAGTGGATTATCTCGACTCTTGAAGACGATCAATCAATCAATATTGTGTATTAATATTGTAGAGTGTATGGAACGCTTAGCTCGTATCCCTTTATTTTTTCTTCCAAGGTACGTAAAAGTAAATTCGTGTTGTCGTTGTTAAATTCACAAACAAAATGTAAACGTATGCCTTGAAGTTGGAAATGTCATTAAAACTTGTATTACAGAGAGAGAGAAACGCCTTCGTCTGCGGAATGTCGCTTTAAACTTTTTTAACAGATAAAAATTCATTTTTCAAACAAAATTTACCTTTGTACGATTTCAAAGTCGTTATTTTTTGAGAGATTTCTGCTGTCTATTTTATTAAATGGCTACAACTTGTCAGTTGTTACAATTTTTAGCAGACTCAAAGGTGATTACAAAAATAAGAAAACTAATGTCGAACAAAGGTTATGATTCACAACATTTGTCAGGACAACTTAAAGAACAAATCAAACTGTAACCAAAGTAAGACCCTAGAATGGCAGAGAATGACCTTGAGTGAAGTCATGCACTTGTGAACGTTGTGTGTAGGGTTAAAGGCGCCTTTGACAGATATCTAACACTTCCCTTTTCCACTCAAGTCACTCTCCCCGCCTATCCCAAGTAATCCTTAAAGAATTACACAACAAGAGATGTGGACGGCTCCAACACCACGAGTACACTGAAGCCGTCCGTACCGCAAGCCGTTGCAACGCGGCGATAACATTATTAGAGTTATTTAAGCTTATAAAGAAGCTTAATTTTATGAACTGCGGTAGCACCTATATGCTATGTATGTTCTATTTATGTTCCTTTGATAAAATATTTAAGAAATATGTATATATGTCAGAACCTTAATATAATAAACGCTTTCATACGGAAGAAAGTATGACTTTGTGCTGTAGTGGGTTATTAAACAGATGATGAGGGGTACTCGTTTGACCCTTAAACTCTTAAATAAATAGGTAAATAGCTACTAGGAATATTAATAGTATTTGTTATATCTGTCGGTGTCGGTACTTCCCGCGGTACAGACCGACGCAACAGCCGCTGTGAGACAATAACATTTACATCAACCATTATCTTTTATGTTCATGACATTAGCATCGTAAACAAATAAACGTAATTGGACACGTAAAAATGGAGTACATTTTATATCTACAATATCGAAACAATTGTGACAGTTTTTAGTCAATACATATTTTGAAAATTTTATGTAAAAAATTAATGGGAGCTCTGCTTTCTTATGTACGTAACAGAATTAGTAAGAAAAATATTTTGTATGTTTTAGTGTTTGTCACGCATTGGCTCCTAAGCTACTGGACCGAATTTTACCATTTATTCATCAATAGAAAGCTTCATTATCAGCGAGTAATGCTAGCTATATTTTATTCTCGTATATTATTAAGTATATAAAAGGAAGACCTTGAACCCCAATAATGGTGGGAGACAAACTTTAACTACTCATCAACAAATCTCGCTCTCTCTATTAATTTCAGCCAGTTAAAAATTTATATTTTGATACATATTTATTTATACCTAACTTAGAACCGATAACGTGGACCAAAAATTTTTTTAAGAGACATAGGAGTAACGTTAAAGTTAACTATCAAACAAACTTTTAGCCATAAAAAGTAAGAGCTTTGTCGGATGAGTTTGTGTGGTGTAATCCTCTCATCAAAAATCCGGAAGAGCCGAAGTAGAAGTTGAACGCGAAACAAATTAAAAACGCGTTGAGTTTAATCTCCGGAAGCTGCAGCGATTAATATCAGCTCAGTTGTCTGGAGATTAGCGAAACTTTGGCAGCCTGCCGGCCTACTGGCTCGAATCACGTCTGCACAAGAAAGTTGAATGAAATCATCCGTAAGCTAGATTTATAGACTATTAATTATCATGTCAGCATCATTATCAGCTGGTAGAAGTCCACTGCTGGATTAAGTTTATTGTAGGAGACTTCCAAACCACCGAACAAACCACAAAACCAATATTTGAGCCAAATATTTATACTTAGGAATATTAATAGTTTAGTTACTGGCAACGCATTAGTAGATCTGGATGTTCCAAGTGTTCATCAGTCAACATAGGTGTCGCACATGCTATTTTGAAGGTACAAAAAAAAAATTGTTTTATAATTTTTTTTTAATATGCATGGAAGAGTTCAACAGGCACCTATAGTTTTACTATCATATAATGTCTGGTTTTGTAGTTTGTGCTGAAAAAAAATTGCAGGTAAAAGAAAAAAAGTGATAGTGTAAAAATAAAAGCTGTAACAAGCTTGTAACAAAACGCCTAATCTCAGCGCAACAGCAATCGTGCAATCGTGCGTGAACCCTTTTGTGAAAGGCGTTTGTTTTTGTAATCATATCTTTTATTTCTCTTCTTTTATTACAGCTTACAATACAACTAGTTTCACTGATAAGTATTGTAAGATATTTTAAATGTTTAATGTTTATTGGCTATTAATACTACAGTCATATGACTAGTTATAATAAGCTTATAAATCCAAAGGTTCCCCTCACACTCGTCAACATAAAAAGTCAACAGACTTGGGTTTGACTAAAGTTGCCTCAAGTCATACCACCACGACAAAGTACCACGAACTAACAGTAGTATTTCCTTATTGAAAAGGTTTTGAAAACCTTACCGTACATTCTTGAAAATAAAGTGTTTTAGCAGTCCATAGCAGCAGCATTGTCAATAGGTAAAGTTACCTTAGCAGGTACCTAAGATTTAAAAATGAGTTTACAATTTCATGAAATAGCGATGCTTTGGCAATGGAAATAAAGCCTTTATACGTTTCTGGATGAGTTTTGAAAGGGCCTACTATTAATACATTGAATGTGACACATCCTAGTAATATCGTAGACTAATTCGTTTCTGATGGATTATAATTAATTACCCCGGCTTAGCGGAACAGCGTGAGAGGGGCAGGGGGAGGGGGAGGGTAGTACAACACAATAACTGGCAAATTGAAATTGGAATACAACAGTTCATTAGCATAGTAACTGCCGTTACACGCGCACTAACTGTTGATAAATCATTCTAAATGATAATGATTGTACATCATCTGGGATTAGTGGCCCACAGCTGGACAAGCCTTCGCTCATAGTTATATATTTTTTCATTCGTAATTCAGTTTCAGCCTATATTATTACCTAACCACGCTGCTACGATGCAAGTTGGCGGGCTTACAATGATGTTTTACTTATTAGATTTTAACCATAATGACCGGGACTCTCTCTACTCTCCAGGGAGTGTAACACCATGGACCAACCAAGTCCTGAGAATTTGCAAAGAACTGACTTCTTAGACAAAAATAGTGCAGTAAGTCAAATACTTATTTTACGAGTAATACTCGTAGTTTGAGAAAATTATTAATATAACTATATATTTGGAATTTCTATAACCACACCAGTTTCCGAGAGTATGTACCAATTTTAGCGGCCTCCGTAGCGCAGTGGTATGCGTGGTGGATTTACAAGTCGGAGGTCCTGGGTCGATCCCCGGCTGAGCCAATTATTCTAGGTCTGGCTGGTGGGAGGCTTCGGCGGTGGCTAGTTACCGGCAAAGACGTACTATCAAGCGATTTAGCATTTCGGTAGGTTGTCGTGTAGAAACCGAGAAGGGTGTGCATTTTCATCCTAACCTTACATATTAGCCCACTTCCATCTTAAATTGCATTATCACTTACCATCAGGTGAGATTGTAACCAAGGGCTAGGTCAGGTAAAAAAAACTTGCTTAATTAAACAAACTTTTACGCTTAATTCAACTATTATTGTTCTGATAGTTGTTTCAGTCAATGGTCTTATAGCGAAAAGCTTTGACCAACATCTTAAATAGCTTTCGCTTAACTGTTGGATCAAGCGTCGGATACAAAAGGCAGTGATTCTTGAGACGGCGCGTATTGTGAGGAGGTTCCTCACTCTGGAGCAATGACCGCTGTTTGCTTAGGCACTCGAAAATGTCCCACAGCGGGATGGTTTATTTTTTTTATAAATTTTTAATAGTGTTTTGTATTAACATTGTTAAAAAACTTTATATTAATATTGTTAAAAAAATTAAAAATAAACAAATGAGAGACAAATCTAAGCATACATAAAAAGCTTACTTATGGACCTTTGAACTGATTGCTAAAAACTGTTACCCAAGCAATTTAGTACAGAGTGCAATCGGGCGATTAGTCCCCACGGATTATAATAATAACTATGATATGAGGGACGCCGCACATCCCGCGCTAACTGCTCCGTAGCCCATAACCTATTTGAATATACACCGTCTCATTTACATAGCACCTACCCGCGGTGTACATTTAGCGAAATGCACATTAAGCTTCAGTTGTAGACAAACCTGCGGCGGTTTGCTGACCATCTGTACACAGCTGTGCATTAAATAACACTCTCAGTTGCTTTGGAAAATTTAAGTTGATTAAAGTGCATGGTTTAGTTTAGCTAAGTATCGATATTATGACAGCTGAAAAAACTATTTATATAGAGTAAAAAACACCAATAAAGATAAAGGAGGTTGGCAAAAGTGGGAGTCACACTCAGAAGTGTCGTACACTAATACATTTGTATTGATTAAAACTATTATTTTGTAAGATGCTTGTAAAAAAATATTGAGATTTTACAGCACGGGAATCAAAAGAAAAAAAGCGCATTTTGTTAACAAAAAAGTCGTCTACAAAAACGCCTTGTCGTATTTATGAAGCAAATACGCAGTTGCATGTCAGCGGTGGTGTTTTTCACATTTATTTATAAACAGGGTACCTACCTCCTAATTTAAGGTATATCGTTTTTAAGACTTTAAGACAAAAATCTTCTTGGGATAACATAATTTTAGAGTTGTTATAAATATTATAGAATAGGTACATACTTCTAACTTTTATTCGCGTAGCAAATTATCTTCTTTTACAAAGGTAGCAGTTTATAACTATTATCGTAAGCAAAGAAACCAATATTTATTTGTATCGCTCGACCAATAAATAAGCCAAAAAAACATTTTTCCAACACTTTTCAATGGTCTATTGAAAAACAATATTGGTGGCGTGAAAGACATCGCTTTCCGCCCGTAACTTCAATAAAGATTACAAAGCTGCCGCTGACACCTGTGTGACACTTGTGACAGTGCGCGCGCTGACAGCCCGATCAGCCGATTATGTGACACTCCTTTTACATTCACTGTGTACTATATTTTATGGAGTGGCGAGATGTTACATTTATGTTTGAGTGAGGATATATTAGATTTCTTTATATAGTGTCGAAAACAGCTATTGCTAATTTGTCTCTGAGGAAATCATTATTTCATTTTTCTTTTTTGAGATTTTTCCAATTCCATTTCTCTATACTCGGTCGCAGAATGTATTAAGGAAACAATCAATCTTCTAGTGTAACTTTATTTTCGTTGATTACAATTTACAACTTATTTCTATTGTAAGTAGGTATTGGTGAATAATTTGTTTATTTCACTGACACCCGGGTTTTATTTAAATAATAATTTATTTATATTGCTCTCACCCAGATTCGCTAAATAAACTTCGACGAACCTACGTTTCACTCCGAAAACGGAACATTAGCAGAAGACTTTAACTGTACGACGTTTATTTCCGAAGTATAACTCTTTTTTTATGCATTTAATGAAACTTATTAAATTATATTGAAATTAAATAAATTAATTTAAGATATTAGGTTCACAATTTAGTTTAGTTTAGTATAAACTGCGGGAAATTAAAATTTACAGTGAAAAAAGACAATCTTTTTTTACAACTTTTAATCCCAAAGTTTTTACACGCGGTTAAAACACTACACGACACAGTATACAAATAAATGCTTTATCAGTTGCTATTTGTAAAGCTTACTCAGTTTGTACAGGGTCAATTCAGAAAGTTGTTGACTATTCAACCGTGAGCCCTCATTCGCACGAGAGATTTTTTAACAGACGTTAAAAAAGGATTCAAATATAGTATGAAGTTAAATGAATGTCTATTTCCAATTTCAAAATTGAAAATGCAAAATTGCTCGAAAAAAAGAGTCGTGTTTTAAAAACATATACTTGGGAATCCATTTGTCGTAATTGAACGTTTTTTTTAACGGCCTGTAAAAAACTCTCGTGAGAATGAGGGTTGAGACACGTACCCACTAAATATCTCTGTCGACGAGGCATCTTTAAATCAGCACATAACCGCGGTGTCAGCGTCGATCGGAGATCTTTGTGATTAATGACTGCTGCGGTCGCGTCGACCAACTTTAGATTGGAAACTGTCACTTGGTTCGAGCTTTAACCCGTTTACATATTCGTAAACGCTCTAGCACCCCATGGTGTTATCTGGACCTTTATATAAAACGTTCTGGTTCAGATTTCGGAGTTAATTTAGGAATGACAAAAAAATATTTGAATTATTTTTTATCCTTACAAGTTAGCCTTTGAGTACAATCTCACCGATGGTAAGTGATGATGCAATCTAGGATGGAAGCGGGCTAACTTGTTAAGAAGAGGATGAAAATCCACACCCCTTTTGGTATCTACACGACATCGTACTGGAACGCTAAATCGCTTGGCGGTACGTCTTTGCCGGTAGGGTGGTAACTAGCAACGACCTAAGCCTTCCACCAACCAGACCTGGACCAATTAAGAAAATATCAATCAGCCCAGCCGGGGATCGAACCCAGGACCTCCGTCTTGTAAATCCACCGCACTTTCCACTGCGCTACGGAGGCCGTCTTAGGTAATGGGTAATGGTAAATCTTATGTATTATAGAGGCGAGAGTGTATGGATGGATGATTCTTACCTACTCAATCACGCCGGAATGGTTGAACAATATTGATGATTATTTTGTAATTATTATTTTTAAACTTAATAGTGTGAGTTTAGAATTCGTCTCTATCTCTCTCTTATATAATGATTTATTTATTTTGCTATCATCCGAGAAAAGCCGACGAACCTTTGCAATTGCACGTTGTAGAGTCAATATCTCCTGAGGATGCTCCGGTCTCGGGGTGAAACGTACGTAGAGAGTATTTTGTCGGACCTGGGTGACGTTGTCGCATGGGTTCGTCGACTTTTCGCGGATGATAGCAAAATAAATAAATCATTATATAATCATGACGAACTTTTGCAAAGTAACGCCTGCTTCTATCCAAACTATCTCTCTGTTTAGGGTATCGTATAAGATTACGACAAATTCAAGACATAGTTATTAATTCAGCACAGACATAGTTTGGCTACTTCATAACCCGATGTTGCGTCACAAATGAAATCTATGCGGTAATCCCACGGCACAACAAGTACTAATATTACGTATCAGTGAAAGAACCAACTGAATACGGTTGAGCAGGTCTGAACAGAGCTCGTCATCGCTCAGTTTTCAATGGCGCTCGGGTGGTAATGAGAAAAGTTGTGAGTTTCAGTCGGCCGGAATGTTCGCGCGTGAAGTCGCGCTATATGTGTAGTTCAGGTGCCGAGCTTTGTATACAAGCTTTGTGCTACCACCAAGTGGTTCGCTTATTACTCATTATTAATAACCTATTTTAATGGCCTACTACAGGTCCAACTTATTAGAGAGGGTATATGGAGCTAACACTGGAGCTCATAAGCGGGTTAGTGGTGACAATGTGAAGTTATTAACGATTATCAGATGATAGAGATAATGATCGAGATCGTCAAAAAAAACTAAAAAGAAGCAAGAAAAACTCAGTACTCGATATCTTAAATAATCCACGCAGGATTCGAATCCAAGATGTCGTGATACGAAACCACTACCTGACTGCACAAGATAGTTGTTAATTAGTAACGTAGAATAACATATAGATTTTAATATTAGTATGGATTTAGATAAATATGCGGCGGGCGGGGATCGAACCGCGACCTCTAGGTAGTGAGTTGGACCTCTTTACCATAGACCTAATTCAAATTGAGGCTACAATTCGCGCTACAGAATTTACATTATATTTGTACTTATCCAATGAATTATTTTAGTACTACGAGTAAGTATATTACAGTCTAAAATACAAATATAAATACTTTTCAATAAAGAGTAACTTTATTTATGTGCTATCAAAGATCATGTGTATCAGAACTAATAACAAATTCCGGAATACGTAAGCAAAAGGACAACAAATACTAAGGTATTTATGAGGTACCAGAGTAAATATCAAAGCGATCTTCAATATTGATGGCTTTATACATATATGAATACGATATTAGCTGCTCGTACGTCGTCCGTCTGTTCGTCCGTTGGTTTGCGTAACACGCTATAGCCGGCAGTCACTTCACTGTGTTATATATATTGTAAAAAAAATAATAAAATCGGACTACTCAGTTAACACGTGTTCATACATAAAAAAATACATGTCGCATTGGTTGGCACATCTTTCTGTTTTCGTCTGTTGAAAATAAATATTTACTTACATCAATAATTGACACTTACGAGTATATTTTTAATAGTTTATTGCTAAACTTCTTATTAATACTGATTAAATTTTATTACACACTAGCTGACGCCGCGTGGTATCACCCGCGTGGTTCACTCTTCCGTAGGAATACTCGGATAAAATATAGCCTATAGCCTTTCTCGATAAATGGGCTATCTAACACTCAAAGATTTTTTTAAATCGGACCAGTAATTCCTGAGATTAGCGCGTTCAAACAAACTCTTTAATTTTATAATATTAGTATAGTTAAAGGAAATATCATGAAATTTAATATTTTTTTCGATTGTTTCGATTATTTACATAATCAAATTGCTATGGCCGCGTCAACAAAAGACATCAGATTCAATTCCGTCGGCGAAGTGACTATTCATATAGAAACCGTACGAATAAATTTGGTTTATTCACACGGTTACTGGATAAATTGTGTATTCTTATTATAGTTATTGAGACGGACGACTAGCATATACTTAGATTACATTTTCACAACACACGATTGCTGTTATGTTTATTTAAACAAATAAAATATTTGTTTTAAGAAACCACGAAGCGAGTCCAATTTGTTTATGCTCAAAATGAGTGAGATTATAAATGCTACATTGCTGATGCAATCCATAGGCGCCGCCATATTGTAGAGCGCTTTTTGACGTTACTCTAACTCCGCGGCTAATAAAAAAGTTTAACTTTAAAAACTTTACAAATTGGTGGCGATGTAAGACGGAACACTCGTTTAATTATTTTAAAAGCTAAAAACTTGCGTTTGCAACACAAGAGCACAAAGAACGGCCCACACTTTGTTATACAAAAAACACCGACAAAACACAAATACCAAAGTTGTGGAGCAAAGGTTGGGCAAAGAGACGTTGCGGTGAAGCCTTCGCCCTAATGAGAGCCTAATGAGAACGAGATGAGATCTACTTATAGCATTACCGCTAACTTGCCCACAGTTTGTACACTCGGTTTTTTTCATAACGACTTGTTTATTTGTTATCACAGAGTAAAGATCATACAGAGTGAGTATTTTCAAGCAGCAGCGGCGGTGAAACCTATAAAAAAAACATCACGCGTCTCCTTGACAGCCACATATACAAAACGTTTTTCATAATTTGTATTTCAAAATTGAACACTAACAGCAATTACGTAAATTAATATAATAATCAATATCAAGCAATAAAAAAATACTCCATGTTATTTCTTTAGTTTTTGTAAACAGTTTTTAAAATACGCCATTTTCCTTGAATAATATAGAAAGTTACTGATGCGACGCGCGTCGCGTCGTAACGCGAGAATGTATTAGTTTTATTGAGAGCGTTTAGCGTATAGCTTTGAATTTGAATTTGAATTTTTGAATTTTGTATTTGGAGCAGCTACAACCCCGTCGTGTTCAGTGAGCTCCATCTGCCTATTATTCTTGACGCCCTTGCTTGACACTTGAACATAACTCGAGTATCTCAGTATTGTGCTTTTGAATTTATTTCACAGAGTTGTGTGATAGAGATCTTCCTTTAACGTAAAAATTAATGAGTACGTAAATTTGAGTTGTGCCGAATTTAAATTTATTTTTATAGATTGCTTTACGATAAATATCTTTCAATCATTATAATTTTGTAATAGACAAATTATTTTAACTTGAGTCATTATACATGGAAGTTTAAATATAGCCTATTACACTCAGAAATAGTGGCTTAAGTAGTAAAAGAATTTTCAAAATCGGTTTAATAGAATTTCCAAATTCTACAATTTCACAAACTCACACACTTTATAATGTAAGTATCGATGAAATCCTATCTTGACCCAGCTGGGAAACGAACCTCGAACCTTTCTACTGAGAGAGTAACCGTTACTATATTATTACCAACTGCGCCAGAAAATACGTAAAGGTTTTCATGTATATAATGATGAACTAACATGAACTAATATTTTAAGGAGAAATGATTCGATTGTTTGTTTGCATTGAAACTACTGAATCTATTTTTTAAAAAATTACATTTATAAATGGAAAGCTACATTATCAGGAAGTAACATAGGCTAGGGCCTCATAAGAGGCTCAAAGTCACACAGCGAGCGATGGAACGAGCTATGTTAGGAGTATCTCTGAGTGATCGAATCAGAAATGAGGAGATCCGCAGAAGAACCAAAGTCAACGACATGCTGAAGTGGCAATGGGCCGGGCACATAGTTTGAAGTTCTTTGGGGTCCCAAAGTGCTGGAATGGCGACCCCGCTCTAGTAAGCGCAGGGTTGGTCGACCCCCCACCAGGTGGACTGACGACATCAAGCGAGTCGCAGGGATTCGCTAAATGCAGATGGCTCAGTGTCGTGATGTTTGGAAGTCCCTACAAAAGGCCTATGTCCTGCAGTGGACGTCCGTCGGCTGATATGATGATGATGATTAACATAGGCTATATTTTCATTCATTCATTCATCTCCGTATTTCTATTTGAATGAGAACTACGCGTGTGAAACCGCGGGGTTCTATTAGTTCTTTTATACAGTGAAAAGCGAATACCGTCATTGCAAAAGTTAATACCACACTCAGCGAGTTGGCAGCGCAGGCGGAAGTCGCGCTTTACTTCTTTTCCCTTTGTCTGAGCTGTTTGAGCTGGAGGGGGGAGAGGGGGTGGTTCGGCTCAAAGAGTGCCACTTCATTATCTGTGATTAAAACTCTGATATACAAGGCGAAACAGGGGAAAAGCTTTTAGGGCTCCATATTATGTCTAACTAGTAGTACAGACATAGATAATGAAATAAGTTAGCGCTTCATAATTAGCCTATTTTAGCAGCCTACTATAATGTTAGACCTTTCTTTTTATAGTATAATATGGAGCATAAACCCAACATGCTGCCAAAATACCAATCGGCGTAGTGAAATCGATATGGTATATATTCTATACTTTAGAAAATGGAAATCGAAAAACTACAAAAAAATTATAATAGAACACAAAAACCAAAGTTTACTTTAGGTCTGTTTGTCTATTTGCTATTCTCAAGATATACAGCGGATAGTCAAGTATTTTAAAAGTAGATTAAGCATAGTCTGGAAGAGCATATACCACGTTTTTAATCTTTGTTACCTTGTATTGTTCTCAAAGTCATTATAATCTTTGTTACCTTGCATTGTTCTCAAAGTCATTATAATCTTTGTTACCTTGCATTGTTCTCAAAGTCATTATAATCTAAACTGCAAAGTCTCTATACCTATACCTATTGGCTTGTAGACCAATATCACCAATAACAACAAGCAAAGCGAAAAAAAAGTAAAGATTTTCACCGCAATAAAATGTTCAAGATATCCCGCAGTCGTTAAAGGCGCTCCACACGCGCCGCACGCCGCGCGTTTACGAGCCGCCGCCGCTATCAGCGGATGGAGGCTTTATGGCACGTATCGGGTATCCGCGCGACTTTACTGCCGCGTTAACTACCGCTTGTTTTATCCGTGCCTCCAGTGTGGCAGTTCGGATGTGTTACTGTTCAAGAAAAAAATTAGAATACTTCATAATAGTAGTCTTATACTCCTACAAATGTCAATTAGGTATTTTACATTTTATTTCGTAGTATATATGTAATAAAAATATGCCAATAGTAAATCAATTAAATAACGGTGTTTCTGCGATTATTAAATAATTGTTTCTTTATAGAAGTTGTAATTTTTTTGCAAAAATAGTATTTAGTATTTGAAAATTATATGTAAACTAGCGACCCGCCCGGCTTCGCAAGGGCGCAATGTTGATACTAAATACACTATAGAAAAACTGTGATCTCCCGCCGCCCCGGGCGGCCGGTACCGCTGCAAACGCTACGTCATATTTTAATAATTATCTGTAATATTTTCGAAAATATACATTTAAATCATATGCTGTAAAGGGTCATATAGATCTATATCAAATCAACAATGTAAGGTATTTAATTGAATAAGGATTAATGTTTCAAATCGAAAATTAGCCATTATTTGTCGTAAAAAATAAATGACAAAAAACTATTGTGGTATATTCATAAGAGATAGACATATACCATCGCGGAATTTTCTGTAGACCTTTTCAATGTATACAATACTTAGTACATTATTTTGATAAATCTCGTAGGGTTCAGCCTGCGTTTGCAATTTAAGCGGAAAAAATGTAATTATTTACGACATCACATTAGAAACTTCAAAAATAATAGTATTTCTCCACTATTGAATGGATGTTAAGATACATATAAACCTTCCGCTTTAATCACTCTATCTATTACAAAAATCGCATCAAAATCCGTTGCGTAGTTTTAAAGATTTAAGCATACATAGGGATATAGGGACAAAGAAAGTGACTTTGTTTTATTCTATGTAATGATATAATATTCAAATATAATTGTATTACTTGTAATCAAGATCAATACTATATCCTCGTATTAATGAATATTAAGTAATATTAAGTACCTATTTTGAACATATTACAATTACCGCAATATTTCAACTGTGAAAATTTTATACAAAAAAAAGTACGTGGCGTCCGGTAAAAAGTGGCTAAATAATGTTTTACTGTAACTGTATCTTATTATATAATACGGCTATAATCACACATTTGTGTTGACTTCTCCTCATTATTACGTTTCACGTGTACATTAATGCGTATTTATTCCCGACAACTCCCAAACACTCCGCGTGCCGCGCGGCCCGCCGCACAGATTACGAGCACCGCCCACACATGCCCTTTCACACGAGCGGACGTACATGCGGTCAAGCGGCTCAATGTTGGAGCGCCTGTTCAAATATACATGCTCTTTGTTTGATGACGGACGCCTGCGGTTTTACCTGCGTAGATTCGTAAGTAGGACTCTTTATTATTAAAATATATCCAATAATCCCGTTCACCTCCAATTAGCCAGAAAAGACTGTGTCAGGAGTGGGCATGATAATACTCCAGCGGGCGAGGATCGAACCAACACCTCTCGGCGATGAGTTCGGCCTCTTTACTGAGCTATTGAGGCTTCATAAAGCGAAAGGTCACTCAACACGAAATATCAAAAACCACTTGATGTACAAAGATGACATTTGGAGGTCAAGAGGTCTAAGGGCGGACGATGACGCGGATGTCCGTTAGTACGGTGGTAAAACAAACAGGGATAATATTATATTCGGCTCACTGCTGAGCTCGAGTCTCCTCTCTGAGACTCGAGCTGAGAATGAGAGAGAATGAGAGGGGTTAGGCCAATAGTCCACCACGCCCCTCGGCCCATGCGGATTGGCAGACTTCACACATACAGAGAATTAAGAAAATTTTCTGGTGTGCAGGTTTCCTCACAATGTTACATGTACAAGGGCTGGTCATGTATGTTTTTTGAAGCATGGCATAGAAAGTTACAACCTGACATCGGGTAGAAAAGCTCACGATCAAGTTCGGATCAGTAAAAGTCATAACGCAAAAAGCTCTCGCTCAGAATCAAGATAAATGAGGTGCTGGCAAATGAGGCTCAAATTGAAATTTTTAATTTTCATCCGACCTCCCCCCTCCTCTCTTTGCCGCTCGAACCTCAGTGAAACGGCAATCCGTCTTTCCGTTGGTTTTCCGTGGAAACTAATTTTATGGTTCCTTTTTTCGGGCGACTATATTTATATTTCTTTGCGATGTATATTGCAATCTGATTGCACTCACAATGCTTTACTGCATTGAATATAAACTTAATTAAAAAAGTGAAATTCGAGAAAATTTCGATGTGGTTGTAACATCGAAATTTTCTCGAATTTCACTTATTCAGAATTAGCAGATGTCTGTAACTCCGTTCAAGCAATGGCGTACACAGAGGTTTTGACTGGGGGAGCATTATATTATATGACGACATAAGTTTACAAAATCTTACACTATCAATAATACAATAGTGCGAGCGATTTCACAGGGTCAGGGAGTTATCTTATCAATGAATAAAGAAACCATTCTTGTTGAACATAAAAAAAAATTATAATAATAATACAATATTTAAATCAACATGATAACTGAAACTCAATGTTTGCGAAGTTTTTCTGTAAAATGTTAATTATTAATTAATTTTCTTATTATGACAGTTCTCTAAACTGATTATGTATTCAAATATTCTGCATTTAAATATTTCAATAATAATATTAATGAGTTAATACTAATTATGAGATTTACTTGGGAACATTTAACATTTGGGTATGTTGTCTGTCCCATTTAATATTAAAAATTTGAAAGAATATATATTTTGTTAATTTTGGTTAATGATAAACTTAACTAACATGAGATTTCTAAATGTGTTGCTTTTTAACCCCCGACGCAAAAAGAGGGGTGTTCTAAGTTTGACGAGTCTGTATGTCTGTTTGTCAGTCTGTCTGTGGCACCATAGCTCCCGAACGGATGAAGCGATTTCAATTTAGTTTTTTTTTTTGTATTAAAGGTGATTTATGTGCGAGTGTTCTTAGACATGTTTGATGAAAATCGGTTGAGCCGTTTAAAAGTTGTGGAGGGGTGAATGTGGGGAAGAATAACCGAATGTCTGCAAATATACTCGAATGGGGTCTCAAATGAAAGTGCACTGAGAGAGAAAACTGATGACTTGATTGAGACTTGATCGAGAGTGTAATTAACAATTTCATGACCTTGGGGAGTTTTTCAAAGTTTTCATTTTTATGTTATTCTATTTGATCGTAAGCCCGCCAACCTGCAATCAACACTGTATCAATACACAGTGTTGCTACGAGTAATTATATAGTTCATGATGATACTAATTCGTCGTCATCATTATTATCGGCCTATTTACCGACTCAGGGTATTTATAGGGCCAGGCCTCTCTCCTTATAGAGAGATGTGGAGCGCAGACCCACCACGCCGCTGGCGTGTTGGCGGGCTTAGAGTAGAATGTTAAATTCATCGAAAATCGAACACTATCAAATATAAATGGTAACGTCCGAGACCACGACTCTCTCTGTTTCCACCACTGACATTGTTTTTATTCTCTACAAGTTAGCGCTTGACTACAAGCTGATGGTAAGTGATGATGCAATCTAAGATGGAAGCGGGCTATTTAGGAGGAGGATGAAAATCCATACCCCTTTCGGTTTCTACACGACATCGTACCGTTAGACGCTTAGCGGTACGTGCCGGTAGGGTGGTAACTAGTCACGGTCGAAGCCTCCCACCAGCCAGACCAGGATCAATTAAGAAAACCTCAATTGGCTCAGCCGGGTATCAAACTCAGGACCTTCGTCTTGTAAATCCACCGCGCATACCAGTGCGCCACGGAGGCCGTCATGATATATGATAAATGACGGGGGTAATAACGAATGACATATTCATAGTCATTAGAAGAAAGAGAAAGGCGGTACGTCTTTGCCGGCAGGGTGGTAACTATCCACGGCAGAAGCCTCCCACCAGCCAAGCCTTTAGAAAGATAAAATCAGTACCACATAACCCTACCCAGGATTCGAATCCAGGACTTCGTCTTCTGAAACCACATAGGTTAACTACTTTACCAACGAAGCAGTTATGATATGATACTAATTATGTTGAACAAAAACTCATACAATCAGTTTTAATTGTCCAAATATTTACGGTTCTAATTTTGAAAAAATCGGTTATAACGGCTCACAGGTGTAAATCAGAGATGAATAAACATGGCGCCGGCGGGCGGGCGGCGGGGGACGTAACATATTTAACACAGATTAAAAAGCCGCCCTCCAACAAATCACCCTTCACAAAATAAATCAACAGCTACCCTTAATTCAGTTTTTCCTCTTTTCTATTGACAAAATATTTTTAATTAAGGATTGACGAAACTTTATCCAATCATTGACTCGTCTATCTATTGTCTAACAAATCTATACTAATATTATAAAGCTGAAGAGTTTGTTTCTTTAAACGCTCTAATCTCAGGATCTATTGGTCCAATTTGAAAAATTCTTTCAGTGTTAGATAGCCCATTTATCGAGGAAGGCTATAGGCTATATATTATCTCCGTAGTCATACAGGAACCAGAACCACGCAGGTGAAACCACGCGGCGTTAGCTATTAAAAATATACGCATAAGTATTTTTAACATAACTTTTAAATAAAATAATTATTATAATTTATTCTATCTGTTTTTTCACATTGGAACTTTTGTTTGTACGTTTCTTTCTATGCAGTATATACTTTTTAACTAGACACAATGATAATTCAACAAGTCGGGATCGAACCTTGAACTACCGGTTTTCTATTTCGCTTTCAAAGGATTTAACTTTCAATTTTAAATGTTATGCTATTGATATAAGTGGAAAATTATGTCTTCTTTTAATCTTGTATTAGAATTTATAAATATAGAAAAACATAGTCTAGTTCTGCCATACGGCTAAAATATGGTAATAAGGTTATAAGGTTTACATTGGATACTTACACCATTTATAACTCCAGAATGGCTGATCTAAATACTATCTAATACATAAATATACATAATATCGAGATATAGAAAATGGAAAACACAAAATAAACAAATTATTACTTTAATGTTGCTACGAGAAAGGTATATGGAACCGCGGAGCTAAAACATAAAATTTAAAAGTATTCACTCATATATCCATGCTATGTATTTGTATTGTTGGGTAAAATCTCATTATTACGAAAAATATAACAACGAATGATCAAAGTCACCTCAAATTTAATAACGGTATAGAATATTAATAAAATGCCTATGAAATTAAATGAGTGTAAGAAATAATACTGTAGCCGAAGCTACATTTAATTTGTATGGACATTTTTACTTTTGTGTGTGCGACTCCACATCTGAAGGTTATTGTGAATTGGTCCTTATTCGCGCGAGTTCGTTTGGGCAACGATATTTTGTACTATAGATATGTAACGTGTCTTCAAAATAAATACATAAAAATAGTCTATGTATTTATTTTGTCATGATTCTTCATGACACTCGTCTTCATCTAAATTCCATCAATTTTTTTTATTTTTTTTTTATTCTTTACTAGTTAGCGCTTGACTACAATCTTGATGATGCAATGTGAGATGGAAGCGAACTTACTTGTTAGAAGGAGGATGAAATCCACATCCCTTTCTACACAACATCTTACCGGAATGCTAAATCATTTTGCGGTACGTCTTTGTTGGTAGGGTGGTAGCTAGACACGGCCGAAGCCTCCCACCTGCCAGACCTAGACCAATTAAGAAAACCTCAATCGGTCCAGCCGGGGATAGAACCCAGGACCTCCGTCTTGTAAATCCACCGCGCATAACACTGCACAACGGAGGTCGTCAAAACGTCAAAAAGTGACGAAGATGGATACAAGGCTTAGAGGTCGAGGTTGGATCAGCTTCCCACGGGAACCAAAAATTAAAAAAAATGTAATCCATTTAACGATAATTGTAAATATAACGTATGATTTAAAAAAAAAGCGACTGTTAAGTTTTCCGGCTCTTCTCAGGCGATCCTATTTTCCAAACCATTGTAGCGTCACTAGTCACTAAAAACTTACTTTATTTAAATGAATTTAGCAATAAAAAAATAACATCGTTAAATCTCGCTGAATACAAAGAAATGCAATTAATGCATTTCCCTTTTTAGTTAATTGTTATTGTTTTATTTGTTTGCAGCTTTGCTGAGATTTAATTAATATTTGTATAGGAGTGGAGTGCGCGAGTCATTTGTATGGAAATGGCCACCATTGTACGGTACAGTGTACACAGCCCCGCGTTCACTTGATGTAAAGTGATTGCGAACACGTGGTTCTGATATTAATGCACATTTTATAACCGGTGACCGGGTTTTCTTTTTGGAAAATTTTCTTTTATTACTACAGTTAACACGCCGAAAAGTATTTCATTATTTGAATATGTTTTCACTTCGTATGGAAATTACCTATTTCGGTAAATTATCTTCATATTATTTACGTAACTTTTTTGGTGTTCATTTAAAGTACCTATACTTAAGTTTAGTGGGTTTTTGTCATAACATTGTAATAGAAAAATGTCCAACTGCTCGTAGTTTTGGATCCACGTGAGGTCCTTTGTCATGAGCTTGCTCTATGCTCATGCAAAGCGGCGTAAACCATAGTTAAATTATTGTGTAACGTAAATGAAAGTTGTTAAAATATTTCGGATTATAGCATAGGCAATAGAGAGTTATGATTAGAATATAATGTTCAAATTAGAGGGTAGTTTTAGAATCTGTCACTTTGGTTGTATCGCAGGTCTGTGGAGGCTTTGCTGTGTGGGTGACGACAAATTGTTGTTTTGAAGTGATTTACTTGAAAATTATATTATAAATGCTCATTGTTCTGAACATTTATATCATATACTATACAAATGATATAATCACTTACACACTGTAAGTATTTTAGTAAGTCGCAATGTTAGTGAAATTTTATAAACATAGATTTCATTTTGAAAAAGAAAATGTTGATACGAATTAGGAATATCCTTTGAATTTGTTTTGAGTTTAGCGTTTTGTGCAACATTTGTACCTTGATACAGTTTTTTTTTGCTGTTTTATTGTAAGATTTCCCATTATTATTCTGTGCACATTCGCGGGCGTTATACTTTTCTGTTCTCTTTCTGTCACTTGTGGAGCTTTGTTTTGTTTCAACTGGCTGCCATTTTTATTAATTGTTTGATCGAACGGGACCGCGACGGGAAATACACTAATTTCTTAATGTATTCCTTTTGTGTTGGACGTTTCTGTACTCCTCGCTTTAAAATCAAGTAGGACTTCGGGTGAATTAATTATAGGTGGACGTCCAATTATATTTTCCACATAAATTTCGTTTTACTTAACCGCCTTTGTTAAAGAGCAGGTTATTTAGTCAACTGTATGTGTGTATTACTGTATTTACCAAATTGTAATAAATAGTGGAATTATTTTACAAATTATTTACCCGTTTCAAAGAGTATTCTCACATGGGATTTTTAGATACATATAAAACTTTTGTACACTTTGGGTTACATTATTTGAGTAGGAAGGATCCCTAATTTTTTGGAAAATATAATATATATTATAGCCTTCCTCGATAAATGGGCTATCTATCACTGAAAGTATTTATGAAATCGGACCAGTAGTTCCTGAGATTAGCGCGTTCAATCATACAAACAAACTCTTCAGCTTTATAATATTAGTATAGATTTATAAAATTAATATTAGTTTTGTTTCATTATATAAAAGGATGAATGAGAATGTAAGAAGCGAAGGAGATATAAGGGAGATATGAGGGAGATATGCAAAGATCATAGCAAGTGTAAGGAAGGATGCTTACCCCTACAGGAATAAGGCATGTATTATTTCATTAAGATCAAAGTTATAAGACAGTATTCTTATTTATATTCGTATTTGCCGCTTAAAGTTAAATTCGATTATCTTATTTGTTACTAAGAGTTGAACAAATAAATAAACTATATTACTGGCAGTAAATTAAAGCAGATAATCAGGCCTATTAATTGGTATCGGTCTCATTCGAGTCCGGGATCCCGGGATCAGTAGCTCGGCGACTAATGGCGCGGGTGATGGATGCGATCGGATCGGATCGGACGGCTGTATAGCGTGACAACTGCTTGCTATTATGTTGGCTATTCGTCAATTGAACCTAATCTATTTAGTGATCATATTACTTGTAAGAACTATTTATCATGATGTTCTAGTTAAATTCATTAAAGACCACTATTAGATGTCAATAATGGCTGGAAACTCCGGGCAGAGATAATAAATTTACAGATATAAAAAGAAAATTAAGAACTACTTTTTATCACTTTACTCGGTTTAATAACCTTACATTAATGTTATATTAATTTTCATTCTTAGTTTCTTTTCCTTTTCTGTTATTTTTTCCTTGGTTTTGTTTTTTCATTAATTTGTTAAATTAATAATAGTTAAAATAAGCATGTTATCACTGAGCTTACGAATCCACATTGGATTGGCAGCGTGGTGGGAAAAAGCTCTAGAGGTCTAACCTTGTAATGAGTCGTTCCAATTAGGCTGAAAATCGTGATGATTTAAAAAAAACTGGTAGGCCATCATCACTAACACTTATTATATTTTACAGCCAACTAAGCGATGTGGCTGAACGGGCACGGAAATAATTGAAACCTTAACGAGGGAACGACGAGATATTACTGGCGTTGTAGTAATCGGTCAGGTGAGATCTATTATCTTGCAGAGAACTCCACTCCCGTGTTAAATAGCACCAGCTAATACGATTTCTTAACAACCACTGACTTTGAGGTGAATACTAGGTCTTTAAAATTGCTTCCATATTTCCGAGATTTTCATTTAATATAACTTTTGACTTGGAAAATCTACGATCTTATAAATCTATTGAAACGCAGCGTAATGGCCTCAAATTGGCAGTGCTTTACCATCTCGCGTGACTTATCATAGTCTTAACTCAGCGTAGTCAATTTTGTCCCTTCAGCTATCCAAAAAGATTTACGAAGAATTACATTTTGGATGGAGATGAGTGAACAGCAAACTATATCCCCCGTTTTTGTGCAATCGTTTATTAAATATGAATTTAATTTTAAAGAAGTATTCAAATCAAAAATTGTCAATATATTCTCGCGAACAAAGTCGCGGACGTCCGCTAGTACAAATAAATATCAGGTTTTAGCAGAAAAAAATACGAAGTAAAATACTCATGAGTGTCTACGTTAATCCGCACTCTAATAAAATATTCAACATTATTTTAGGCTCTTATTATTTCACTCATTAAACAATCAACAGTGTTAAGTGTTTAATTTTGAATTAGTAATTACGTTGTTAAACTTAGTTAACGTTTTAATTTGCTGCTTTGTTTCGCAGGTCGCAATAAAATTGTAAACGAAGCCAGCATTGGATGGAGATGGAATGAAATTGTCGGATTCGTCTGGAGCCGGTGGTAAAGGGTAAATGTTTTCTTGCTTCTTATTACACGCCTCGGAGAGCTTGCATTAAATACAATGAAATTAAAAGCCGAGATTGTTCCAAGCAGAACAATTTGCGATATAATTTGCACTCGTAAAGCGCTGGACAAATAGAAGCTTTCAACTACCATTTTTAACTGAGAAAAGAAATGTAGAGTTAAAATTAAAAGTGAGGGTAGATGCGATTCCTTCGTAGAGAGAAGAGTGGATAAAAGATAAAATAAAAAGTTTTTAACTAGATTATTACTAAAACTTTTGGGATGTATCTAAGTAATTATAATGCACTAGCGGCTTAATGAAGTTTTATTTTTTTATTATTATAGGTAAAACAATTTTATGTATTTTTGTCGTATGTGTGATTTTGTTACAATAATAAAATGAAGACTAATAAGTTTGGACAGTTGTTTGAATTAGTTTTCGTTTCAAATGAATCTAAAAGTCTAGACCCATTAATAACTAACCAACCAAAAAGCTTATTTTCACCATAATATCTGTTTTGGTTTACAGAAAATGTGATTTTCGATTTCTTTTCAAATAACAAAATACTTCTATCTTATGTGTTACATTTTATTTGAATAAAATAAAATCTTTAATTAAGAGGGGCTTTGAGCTCAACATGGTAACACAGTCGGAGAGAAATGGAAAAAAATGGTGACATAACGACATAATGGCATGATTAGATCAGAAATTTAATCAAAGCATCTTATTTGCATGTTGGGCAATGGCTGGGCAGCGAATAATATCGGCTCCGCATCGGATATTACTCTCAAAGGCCCTTTGTCGGCCTCCTGTTTCATCAAATATTGAAAAATGATCTCGTAAAGCTGAACGCTCATGCATCTACTGTTGTCTTAAGGTGGTTTCACATTGGTTAGTTAATGCACACGTTTGGTTACAAACTTAGTTTCAGTAATTTATATTTTTATAGTGTTTGTTGTCTGTTTCTAAAGTCTGTATGAGTTACAAAAATAAAGTTTTGTAGTCCGTGTCACAATTCAGTGTCGTGTTTTAATTAAAGCAGTTTCTGAAAGAACCAGAGACATTTTGTAATTTAAACGGCATGAAATTAAACATCACTGACTTGGCACCGCCTTCACACTGATCAGAAGGTAGCATAGGTAAGATGTTATTTTTTGCTTTTTAGTTTAGGTTAATTTGTGTTGGAAGACGGTTGAATATTTTTATTCAAATTTTATCTCTTTATTTCCACGAAAACTTGAACTACGCCGGTGAAACGGGCGTTTGCTTATGTGGATAAAATCTAATAATACTTAAACAATACTTTTTGTTAAAAATGCTAAATAATTTTCTTATAACAGCATCGCTAAGAAACTTAATGTAACCCAACTACTCGCACAAAACACAATGGACTTATAATACAAGCTTTAATTTGGGAGAATGTGCAATTTTTCACACGCACGTTGAACAATCCCTACTTTTCCTTTGTAAGTAAACTGTGAGTTTCTTCCCTTGGTGATAAATATACAATTGGTATATTAAGTGTATTGGATATCCGATATACATCAAACTTCGCTTCTTACAATAGTGAAACTAATAAATGGCTCAAACAATTTAACTAATGAACCCTAAGATTGAAACTTCTATACAAATCAAATTGAACCAATTTTGTACTTTATGGCTCTCTCAATACAGCTGACATTTCATTCACACGAGCGAAATACTAAATTCGGTACTTTGCAGTCGTCAGAAAATTGTTTAATATATTCTGAATCTTATTTAGAATACAAATAGGATCTATTTCGTAACGCGCCGCTGTAACCGAGACTTTTTAATGGCAGCCATTTGTTTCAGGCGTAATGTTCTCGACGGTTCTTTCGTTAACTTGTTAAGAAATTAAATATATACTAATGAGTGCGCCCGACTGCGTCTTAATGAAGATGTTTTAAATGAAAACAATGCTACTATTGTTTCGCTCGCGTGTCAAATTAGATAAGATGTCCAAGCTAAATTGTATTATTGATTAGTAATTGTATATTATTCTCAAAGCTCTTAATTAACTATCATCGTTAATGCGACCGTGGCCAAGTGGTAAAAGTGCTCAGGCGTAAGCGAGGGAGACATGGGTTCAATTCCCGTTCCGAAATTTGTAATATTATGTATATTTCTAATTGATTTCATGACTTTGAATGAATGTCGGACAAACTGAAATCTCATCTTGAATCTAGACGACGACTACGTGTAAAGTTTATGGGCTACAACAAAATCATAGAATATGCTAACAACATTCTGATAGAATACCCAGGCAATCTAGCACGTGCGTCAGTTGTACAATCTTTTGAAGGCGCGTAGAACAAGGACTGAGGGGCTACGTAATGTCTTGGTCGTAGCGTGTTACAATCTCGTAGAGCGTGCTACGCTGCTACGATTTGTAGCGCCCTTATCAATTGTAGGCTTCATTGCTTGTTACGTCATTTTTCACCCGTCATCATCATCATCAATCTTAATGTATAAATGCTAAAGGTAATTAATATAAAAATCACGAAATCTCGAAAATTGCTTGATGTACAATTTGATAGGGTTAGGGTTTAGTTTGTAGATATCCACTAAGAACGGATTTTGCCATAGGGCCGGATTAAAGAGGTCTAAGGGCGGGCGAAGTTGTCGAAGAGAGTATGTATAGGCCGTCGGTCCCGATTATCATTAACATCTGATTATAAAATAAAATAAATATAAAAAGCCATTTATTTCTTACAGTCAACTACTAGTTTACAAAGTTTGGTTAAGTTAATGTTGAGTTTGTAAAAAAAAATCAATGTTTATTCTTTTAGTAGTTAGTGCTTTTAGTTTTATTAGCATAGTTTTAGTTAGGAATTTTAATATTATTCTGTAGGAACAAAAGGAAGGCCCTTTACGAGTAAAGGCCTCCTCAAGTCCGCAATAGTTAATATCTGATAGTGGTTAATGAATTTAACATTATCACCCTAAGCCCACCAACCCGCATTGCAGCAGCGTGGTGGATCTAAGTTCCATATCCCCTCTTCTATAAACCCTGGCCCTGTACTGAGCCGTTTGAAAAGACTGATAAAAATGAATCTTTAAGCTGTGTTATATTCTCGTATAGACTTTCGTAAAGTTCAACTTCTTTACGAGTAAATACCAGAGCAACACAAAAAACGTACACGACTTTGAATATTCGGCATTCATGTGTTAACAACGAGTATAGAGATAATAATTGGGTGACCTTTGGGTGTACAGTAAACAGGTGAGATGAACTAAAGGTCACGCACCGTCCACTCACTTGGGTAAAGGTCATCGAGATGATACCTACACTACATGCCCGTGGCAAAAATTGATGGGTCATTTGAACAATCAGGAGACCTGTTCAGAAAGATACATGTATAATGCGCCACAAAGTTGGAAATAGCTAACTATGGGCCACATAAGAAGGCTCAGAGTCACACAGCGCACGATGGAAAGAGCTATGTTAGGAGTATGTCTGTGTGATCGGATCAGAAATGAGGAGATCCGCAGAAGAACCAAAGTCACCGACATAGCTCAACGAGTTGCGAAGCTGAAGTGGCAATGGGCGGGGCACATAGTTCGAAAAGCCGATGGACGTTGGGGTCCCAAAGTGCTGGAATGGCGACCCCGCACTAGGAAGCGCAGTGTTGGCCGACCCCCCACCAGGTGGACTGACGACATCAAGCGAGTCGCAGAAAGTCGCTGGATGCAGGTGGCTCAGTATCGTGATGTTTGGAAGTCCTTACAAAAGGCCTATGTCCTGCAGTGGACGTCCATCGGCTGATATGATGAAGTCTAACCCAGTTCATTAAAGCTAAAATATTTTAATGATTGGTATAATAGTCCAAAATTCTAATTAGAATCGACCTTCACCATCCTGTTTATTGGGTGAAAGTATTACAAATACAGTAAAAATTAAGCACTTGTCTATGCTCTATACTAATATTGTAAAAAAGTAAAGTTTATAATGTTGTAGAGAGATCTACTAAACCAATTTAAAATTCTGAAACGTAATTGTAACAATGGTGCGTCTGCAATAATCTTATAGTAATAGTATGCTCCCGGACGGCAGCTAATCTCATGTTGAGAATAATCGTATACGCGGGATATATTATAGTGCACAAGTGTAGTGAAATACGAGGATAAAATATATCCTGTGACACTCGCAAACAATGTGACTTACTCTTGGTAAAAGAAATTTTCAAAATCGATTTATTAGACCCCATACAACCTTGCCTTTTTATAAAATTAGTAAAAGTATCCATATACATTAAATATAAATCCGCATTAAGCCAGCGTAGTGGACTATTGACCTAACCCCTTTCATTTTGAGAGGAGACTCGTACTCAATAGTGAGCCGAATGTGGGTTGTTGATGATGATGTATATAAATTGTTTCATATATTTATTTAAATACAAAATAGCAGTACGTTCCTGGTTTTCTATTCAAATGCAAATATAAAATACGTGCTGAAAAATACCTTTATTTAACAAAAAGAAAATTGTGTTCACACGAAAATAACGTCCAAGAGAAACATAATTGAAATAACTAATGAGCATCATACTACTAAAAAAGGGAAAAAAGGTAAAAGGAGGGTATTTAAATATCATCTCCATTTAAAGTTTCAACTCAATTTACACGATCTTTTAAATTCTTCACCAACGTTGTGGTTAATTTAGATACATCCAGAAAAAGTTTTACACAAATAGACAATTAATTTAACGTACGTTTAAATCTCATTTGCACGAGAGTAATTTTAACGGACGTTAAAAAAGTGTTCAAATATAGTATGAAGGTAAAAGAAGGTATATTTCCAACGCCCAAAATTGAAAATGCAGCACTGCTCGAGAAACCAGACAAGTGCGAGTTGAACTCGCGTGATGAGGGTTCCTAACGTTGTTAATCTATCATGTTTTTTGAAAACTGACCTGAAATTGTTAATAATTACACGTATAGAAGAAACTAAGAAAATTATACGTATAATTTTCCTCTGGAACTGAAAATGCAACACAGCTCGAAAAAAGCGTGTGAACACATACTTGGGAATGCGTTTGTTGTATTTGAACGCATTTTTAACATCCGTTAAAAAAGCTATCGTGCGAATGAGGGCTAAAAGTCGTTAAATTTTATTGAACAAAAATATTAATTCAAAAAAATATAAAAATAATAATTTGTAACGAATGTTTGAGCGAATTCTAGTTAAAATAAGTTCGTAAAAGATAAAACATTTGGAGAAAGAATAACTTGGTTAAAAATATTCACAGAAAATAATCGAAGCGTTAATAAACAGAGGTACGGGAATACGAAAAAATGAATTCACATTTTATCCGCAAAGAGATTGCGTTAAGCAGAATATAACCCACGCGAACCAATCATCTGTTGATGTATTGACGTGCGGAGAAACATTCTCATCTTGTGTAAAGATGGCATTCGATTGACGAATGGTAGACGCGGCTAAGTAGACAGCTTTGCTGTGCAAAAACGGATTACAACAGGATTTACGTTGATTGGTTTGTTGTAATGCCTTACATTTTTTTTATTTACGATATTCCTTGATTCTGGTAGCTAACTGAGTTACCCAGAAATAAAAATTTCTGAGCGTCGGAACGAGATAATGTACCACGACATTTGTAGGACATTGTGTCTGTTAAGTAGCATAACTATTGATTAATCAACAGTAAAAAAACTATTTGATTAAACAAATTAACTATTAGTAACAATTATTAGTAGTAGTATAAGTATTTTGATAAACTACCCAAAAGTTGTTACTAACCAGCTGTGTTTTTCACTGTTGCTTATTCATTCGGTTCATTACCTCGTTCCGACGCTCAGAAATGTTCACATCCTGGTAACTCAGTTAGCCACCAGAATCAAAAAATTTCGTAAAAAAAGAGGGTGATCGTCTCATCGAGATGAATCTGCTCACAAAAAATTAACTTGATAGTAAGCAGTTCTACAAAATGTTCTACGGATCCCTGACTATATCGCTTACATTTTCTAGTAAGCATAATATTCAGCAGTATAGTAAGTCTCCGAAATATAGTAAACTCCGAATCTTCATCTGTTATAGGACTTTGCCTCGCCATTACAAATTAGCTAGTAATGATGATAATTAAAGTAAAATCATAATAATAGCAGAAATAGACGAAATAATAGAAGTGAGATAAACATGATATTTTTTATTATTTCAGTTAGTTTCTGTTTTGTGAATCAAACATTAATAATACAGAAGTTCCTTGTTAAGGAACACCGCGTAATTCTCTTTGTCAGTTTTAAGTACATTTAATATTTAAACTTGTGCGTACAATCCTTATTAATCGCATGGCTTACCTCGTGGACTCTCGAGATCCAGGTAAGATATGTAATTTATTTGCTTAATTATAACAGAATAATAACATTTTCGACGGCCTCCGTGGCGCAGTGGTATGCGCGGTGGATTTATAAGACAGAGGTCCTGGGTGGGATGCCAGGCTGGGCCGATTGAGGTTTTCTTAATTGGTCCAGGTCTGGCTGGTGGGAAGCTATGACCGTGGCTAGTTACCACCCTACCGACAAAGCGGAACGATGTCGTGTAGAAACCGAAAGGGGTGTGTATTTTCATCCTTCTCCTAACAAGTTAGCCCGCTTCCATCTTAGACTGCGTCATCACTTACCATCAGGTGAGATTGTAGTCAAGGGCTAACTTGTAAAGAATAAAAAAACAATAGATTCCTTGGGACTTATGTTCATCTAGTCAAAGCCGAGAAGTCGTTTATTTATTTTTATTTTCCTAAGATCCAAGCTAATCAAACTGTTTTTGTCTTAATTAATTTTATGTTACAATAATTTATTATTTTATTATGCTATTATTTAATATTTATTACATAATAAAGAAAAATGCATTCGATTCTTTTAATTGTTCAAATGGTAATTCGACAATTCGTACTCAAATATTTATCACTTTGCAAGTAAAATCCACAAGCAATCAATCATAGTCTAATATCTGTATTAGAAACGACCTACACCCATCTGTTTAGTGGATTGAAAAAAAAGAGCAACTGTTGAGTTTCTTGCCGGCTTTTCTCAGCAGAACCTGCCTTCCGAACCGGTGGTAGCGTCCTTATAAATAGTTTACTGACGTTTCAAAAGAGCTTGTTGAAATAAATTAATTTTGAATTTTGATAAATAAGTGTTTTATTTAGTACGTCAAAAAATATGTTGCGAGTAGGTTACCTCAAAAACTTCTTACGAACCATCGTTTATGATAGTTAACGTGATTATTAATAGTTTGGCCAGGTAATTTTTAGGCAACCTAGTCGCAATATATTTTTAACATACTAAATTTGATATAAAACACTTATCATCCAATGAACGTTGTCGGGTGAAGGTCGTTTCTAATGAATCTCTTCCCTGAACGAAAGTCCAATTTCTGGCAATTTTGTTTGATTGTACAGCATTTATAGCATTTTATTAAATAGCATTAAGAGATGTTTTTGTATTTGTAGATTCTTTTATTAGAATGATAGTTTTTATAATAAAAATGAAAAAATGGTTTAAATCTTTAACACGCTTACTTGTACATTTTTATTTTGTGACGCGGTAAATATTTTTCCTTAAAGGTTTGTCTTATTTTAATAATTAATTAATTATTTATTATTTCTTTTCATGGTGAAATATTAATAAATAACTGAGTATCGAAAGCAATTTATCTCGATTAATTTGCAATGTCGTTTGAATAACAGCTGTAAGATAGAATTAAAAGAAAATCGCTTACCGTAATGTGGATCGTCGTAAACTTTTGTGGAACTGCCGCAAGCCCCCGCTCCGTCGCTGAATCACCACTGTTGCCCTTTGGCCCGTCGAAGCCTTATATACCTCGAGGGTGAAGGGCGGAGTCTGCTGGCGCATGTCACCCCAAGCCCCGCCCATTTCGAAAGCAACGCCGAAGACGTCACTCGTGACGTCACTGAAATGTTGATAATGACCAGTGAAAGGGTCATGCATGACGAAGGGTAAAAGGTTTAAACCATTGAGACACACATGACGAGAAACCCTTCAGTAATATCAGCAGAGAGGTTTCGGTTGCCACCAGCTAGCGTGGAGGCCTATGCTCTATGCCCGGTATCATACTTTGTAAACAGTGATTGGTTTTGTTTAGTAATAATAGACGAACCAAGCAGATAAGCCCACCTAATGGTAAGTGATCATAAAGAACCATCGCCTATATAGAGCAACCCTTCGCAAGGTATGTGTGCTATATGCTGGAGGCTATGTGTGCGGCGATGTATACATGTTCATATTATTCAATTAAATATATCCCTTGGCTGATTTCACCTGATGTTAAATAATTATGCAGTCTAAAAGCCGTCTCATTTTTTTTTTTTAATTCTTTACAAGTTAGCCCCTGACAACAATCTCACCTGATGGTAAGTGATGACGCAGTCTAAGATGGAAGCGGGCTATCTTGTTAGGAGGAAGATGATAATCCACGGCTTCTACACGACATCGTACCGGAACGCTAAATCGCTTGGCGGTACGTCTTTGTCGGTAGGGTGGTAACTAGCCACGGCCAAAGCCTCCCACCAGTCAGAAAATTTGGAAGAAACACAAGTTATTCTACCCACCTTTACGGTTTATTATCATTAACAACCCATATTCGGCTCACTGTTGAGCACAAGTCTCCTCTCAGAATGAGAGGGGTTAGGCTTATAGTCCATCACGATGGCCCAATGCGGATCGGCAGACTTCACACACGTAGAGAATTAAGGAATTCTCAGATATGCAGGCTTGCTCATGATATTTATTCTAAAATGCACATAAACAACTGAAAAGTTGGAGGTGAGTGCCCCGGTCCGGATTCGAACCTACGCCGTTTGAATCGAAGGCGGAGGACATATCCTATCACGGCTCTCTATTTTACAGCTTTTTAATTTTACGTGATAACGATCAATGTCTAAGACCTAATGTAGATAATATAAAGTCCTTAATTGACTCAAGCTGGTAATCAAATTCAAGATTTTTCTTTTCTTTTCTTTTTTCATACATTACCAACAAGTCAGAGAGGTCGAAGTACTAGTATAAAGGTGGTTTAATAAAAAGATATGAACAAGTAGCCCAAACGAGTAGGTATAGGTATAGTCCCAATAGCCGCGGTTTACGATCTGCAATAAACACCAATTGTGACACAAACTATTAACTCGGATGAAGATCGTTAACTATTAACTGTTCAGTTAACAGTTAGCGCTGAGACGTCGTAAAGTTAACTAACTAGTGTTCGTTGCTTTATTCTAAGATGCTGAGTCTACATTTCAACTTACATACATGTAATCTCCGCGAAAAACCAAATAATCTGAAAGGATGCAATTTTGCCGCCAAACCACTTTGTTGTATTTCGGTCTGCAGAGTTATTATGTATCCAATAATGAGTTACTGCAGCGTTTTTATCATATTTTCCTTTATGCAATCATCTAACATCGTATTTTCAACGAAATGACATACGTATCATTATTCTACTTAAAGTGGTAATAATATAAAAGTGGTAGTAGCAAGTAATACCATAATTTCAACGAAAACTCGTTATTTACGTAATTTCGTTGAAATTAATATCATTTTACATTATCGTAAAATGAAAAAATCACTGCTTTTTGATGTAAAATGACGTCTTGAATGAATGCACGTCACTGTTGGTATATCATCAACATCATTATCAGCTTGGACATAGGCTTTCTGTATAGACTTTCCAAAATCACGATCTCGGGTTTGATACTCGTATACAGGATGCTCGAGAGTATTTCCCATAACTTCAAGGTGTCGATAAGTCCACTTATAGGAGCCGAACTGCATAACTATTTTTCTTAACTAAAAAAATTTTTTTTTGTGTTTTCATACAAAGTAATTCAAATAATTCCTACTATCCATCTAAAACATCTTAAGAAAACCTGCGTATCTGACAAATTTCTTTATTCTCTGCGTGTGTGAAGTGTGCCAATCCACATTGGGCCAGCGTGGTAGACTATAAGCCAATAGTCTACCACGCTGGCTCTTTCATTCAGAGAGGAGGCTTTAGCTCAGCAGTGAGCCGAATATGGGTTGATAATGATGGTGCTAACACACGCCTTTTTCTATGACTACGATAGTTTACCGCCTAAAGTGTTTTTCAGATCTCATGGGTACAGTGACAGTGTATGACGTTCATAATACGTACTATCATCGTGAATGGCGGCAATCTTTCAGGAGTGAAACGAACTGTCACCCGCACCATCTTACATGAAACGAATTGTCTTGAGCTGTACTCTAGCGTACCACCGAATATCCCCAGGCCACAAGGAGTGTGGTGGGCGCGGACGGTCAGCAAACAAAGCGTGAGATGTGTGCTCGCGACAAACACTTGTGTTGACTCGACAGATTGCTGCGCGGTAATGTGCCTCACATAAGTCACAATTTATCGCATGTATTATATTGATGACGTCACGATGGTGTCATTTGTTCTGTTGATCATTATCGGCCTAATTTAACGGCCTACTACAGGGCTAGGCCGCCTTGCTTAGAGCCTTGCTTAGAAGGGATATGGCGCTTAAACCCACCTCGCCGATCCAACTCAAAAAGCCTATACAGCTCTACGATAAAGGTACTCATCACCAAAATCGTTAAAATCTAATACAATCTAATACAATCTTTTTCAATTAGTTTGAGGATAATATTGGTGAAGTTTAAAGATATAGCAAATATATAAAAAAAAATGCAACGTTTGCTTTTAATGACGTGTATATGCTATCAATATTAACCGCGATATGCGAGTAACTTTAGCAACACTAAACTCAAACAATACTTTATCTTGGCGGTAAAATAAACATGGCAGTACTTTTCCGAGCAATTTCTATAATTCTTCAATACATCACTATAAGATTAAAGTGTCTGTCTGTGATTTAAAATAATTATGCCTTCTCAAGTGTTTATATGTATTTACACAATATATACAATCATGTTTCGTTAATAACTTTGTTTATATGTCAGTTTGTCCTGGCAAGTATTCGGAACTGAGGGCCTAGTGGCAGTTTGATACTGTCACGTAACGTAAACGCAAATTTCTAAGGAATTGAAACAGCACCATCTAGTGGCACTACTGCTCAACTGTCTCAATTCCATATAAATTTGCGTTTACGTCAACGTAATAGTAACAGTATGAAAATATTGAAAACTCCCACTAGGCACACTGTTAAACTGATTTCAGTGGGAATTACACAGGAAGATAGAAGAGGTTATTCAGTATCATAAAGGCTACTTTTGTCCTACTACTTACTACCTACTTTGGCTACTTTGTGGTGGTCTTCGCAAGATTTTTGAAAACCTTAAATTCACGCGGACGAAGTAGCGGGTCCGCTAGTTAAATATATAGAAAATACATAAAAACGAACAATTTAGTGTATTCGAAATGAACATTTGATGTGAAGTCGCAATAAAAGGCAATGGAAGTCAATTAGTGTTCCGTAGTAAAATGATTGAGTGGCATTCACCGGTTTACGATACTGAGCGAAGTTACCGCCGCTGACGTCGGCCGTCGCACACGCCTGTGGAATGCGATTTATTTTTTTTTAATTTTTTTTTCTTTACAAGTTAGCCCTTGATTACAATGGTAAGTGATGATGCAATCTAAAATGGAAGCGGACTAACTTGTTATGAGGAGGATGAAAATCCACACCCCTTTCGGTTTCTACACGACATTGTACCGGAACGCTAAATCGCTTGGCGGTACGTCTTTGTCAATAGGGTGGTAACTAGCTACGGCCGAAGCCTTCCACCAGCCACACCTGGATCAATGAAGAAAACCTCAATCAGCCCAGCCGGGGGGTCGAACCCAGGACTTCCGTCTTATAATTCCACCACGCATACCACTGCGCCACGGAGGCCGTCAAATTGATTTATTTTTTCAAGTGAAAATTTCTTTAGGTGAAAATCTTATGGGTCACTGACATACTCAGCAGGGTTATTATGTAACTCGGTGTACCATTCAAATAATAAATCGCTACATCGTTTTTCATCGTATTTTCGTTTTAGCAATCATCACCTACTTAGGCTACATCACCTGGCGGGCCCAATACGGATTGGCAGACTTCACACACGTAGAAAATTAAGAAAAATTTCTGGTATGCAGGTTTCTTCACTTACACACAAATACACGAATATAATTTGTTCACGCTAGGGATTTTTCAAACTATCCCAATTTGTTTTAATTTAAAATAATTGGTGTATCTATCATTTGTGTTTTATGCATTAATTACACATCCTGTACATACGCTGATAATGATGTACAGAACACACTCGCAGTTGCGAAGCGATGTTTGAAACCTTTTACAGTAAAGTATAATTTGAAATTCACTGTTATTGCACATAAGTGAGTCCGAGACTTCATCTACGACATAAAGATTGCTAACGAGTTCAAGCTCTTAGTGTAATATAAAATAAATATTAATATTGTTAAAAGCTGCTAAAGTTTGCTTAACAAGGGCTGTTTTATAAAATACACTTTTTTATTATTTATTATACGAATAGCAACTCTGGATTATAGATTTTTTTTAAAAAACGAAGATTTTTGATTGCAATCCGGCTTGAGCTTATTTGGTAAATAAATAAAGAGACGTATCATTTTAATAAGGAGCTATAATTTTGACGAGCTCAATATTTCATAGATACGCTGTAGCATATTTTTCGGATTCAATCCCAGTATTTTATGATTTCAGAAATATTTGAAACTAGAAGACGCTCCTCGGTTTCACGGTTTCACTCCCGTAGTTACCTTTATCGTAGGAATACAGGGATAAAGTATAGTATGTGACACTCACAAACAACGTGGCTTTCTATTAGTTCAGTAGATCCAGAGATTATCCATCTTTACCTCTTTATAATATTAGTATAGATTAGCATCAGTTGTACACTCTCAAATAGACAACGACCTAATTATTTAATAAAGTGTCCGTAAACATTTCCCCCGGGGCATGGGGGGGGGGGGCATGGCGGGGCATGGGCGGGGGAGGGTTGTTGTGATTAACGGCCGGAAACGATACTCGAGCAGTGTTCCGTACAGAGGGAATCGCTGAGGGACTCCGCGGTACGAGGTATCGGCTAACAGATTACCTAATTATTCCATCCTTCTTACCTGCGACTGTCTCATTGCTCCAGTCAGCTTCGGATCACATGTTCCCGTGCTGTAGTCTAAAAAAAATATCTTTCTTTAAGTCTCTGATATTGGGATATTTATGATATTATACCACCATACTTAGTAAAGCACTTAAAGTTTTTTTGCAGATAGCATGGAAACGGTGACAGTCGCCTGTATGACGTTCATAATACGTACTATTTTCGTAAAACGCAGCAAACTTTCAGTAAAACGAACTGTCACCACCCGTACCATCCTACATTTTTTATTATTTACAAGTTAGCCCTTGACTACAATCTTACCTGATGGTACTCTGTAGTAATTAGTCGTTATATAGTAGACTTATACTTGGTTTTCGGCACAGCAATATGGGATATATAATGCCCAAAAACTACACACTAGCAAAAACTGTAAACTCCTTCTCTGACACTTCTTATTGCAAATGCACAAACTTTACAAACACAAAATATGATAATATTATTATTGACTAGTGGACGCCCGCGACTTCGTCCGCGTGAAATCGATGTAAACTTTCAACCTATATCATCCACTTTTAAAAATTAAGTTCAGTTTTAAAAATTCTTGAATCACATCATATTTGGTATTTTTTAATGATTTACTAGTAGGTAGTTCCCGTTCCCGTATGAAGACGAGGCTAAATAGCCTATAGCCTTCCTCGATAAATGGGCTATCTAACACTAAAAGAATTGTTCAAATTGGACCAGTAGTTCCTGAGATTAGCGCGTTCAATCAAACAAACAAACGAACAAACTCTTCAGCTTTATAATATTAGTATAGATATTCACTACTCATATTAAACATCCGCAATATGACGGCTGCTTATATTCATTTATACGAAATTATTCTAGATACTTACTCGTACATTCTAGATATAGGCTTATGCTAATATGTATTCTGTGATATAGCTGCTGCACGATCGATATCGGTACAAATTATTGTATCGATTCAATAGATTTTGTGTATAATAAAAATTGGCATTGACATATTAGTGTTTATCGAAGTTGGCTAGAGATATAGTATCAGTCTGGTGCGGGCGGCGTAGCGGGAAATACAGAGGGAAAAGCGGACAATGTGAGTATTTGTGCATTCGATAATTTTTCGCGTTTATACGAGTTTTTAAGAAATAAAATATCACGTGTCTCAAACGGTGAAGGTATTCATCGTGAGGAAACCTGCATACCTGAGAATTTTCTTAATTCTCTAGGTGTGTGAAGTCTGCCAGTCCGTATTGGGCCAGCGTGGTGGACTATTAGCCTAACTCGACTCGAGCTCAACAATGAGCCGAACATAGGTTATACAGTATTTTGGATGCTTCTACATTACATTTTGGATACTTCCAATAACATTTAAATATTCGTTAAAAATTGTTCCAGTATCAGAGCATAAACTTACGAAGCATGTGATATTAATTTAAAAACGTATTTTTGGAATCTGTCGTATTCGAACGCAAATTTTAAAGAAAATAGAAACTTAAAATCTAACTTATCTCAATATCTATACAAATGATGTCCACGTGGAGTGGTAGAAAGAGTGTTGGCTGTACATCCGCGTTGGTCAGCTAGACTAATCACTACATTCATTAGAATTAAATTGAATGTACCTAATAATTAAATGTAGTAATAATTACATTTAATTTTCTGTTAGATGCGGATTTGATTCTTTAGAAATTATTATTTATATTAAAATACATAAATACATTGTCATAAAATTAAAAAGCTACATAACATTAAGGTCTAAAAAGCTGTGATACCTTTGAGTCTAAAAACTGAACCTACTTGAAATAAATGAATTTTGACCTTGAACTTTAGCGGTATTTTTTCGCAAGAATTTGAAAATGAAGCGACTGGAGACATAAATGTTCATGGCAAAATATCAAAATAATTACGTTTTACATCGCCGAATCCAACTCTGCTGGACAACATTCGGGATACTTCGCGGCATCTTTTCGTCCGAAATTCCTCAGTGCCTGAAGACTTTGAACAGTACGTATCGCCAGTGATGACCAATGGTTCCAAGACTTGATCACTAACTACGGGTCTCATAAGAAAGCTCAGAGTCACACAGCGGGCGATGCTAGCTAGGAACTATGCTAGGAGTATCTCTATATGATCGAATCATAAATGAGGATATCCGCAGAAGAAACAAAGTCATCCGACGTAGCTCAACGAGTTGTGAAGCTAAAGTGGCAATGGGCGAGGCTCAAAGCTCTAAGATCCGATGGCCGTTGGGGTCTCAAGGTGCTGGAATGGCCACCCCGCACTAAAAACGCAGTGTTAGTCGACCCCCCACCAGGTGGACTGACGACATCAAGCGAGTCGCAGGTATTCGCTGGATGCAGGCGGCTCAAGATCGTGATGTTTGGAAGTCCCTACAAAAGGCTTATGTCCTGCAGTGGACGTCCATCGGTTGATATGATGATGATGATGACTTAGCTATGCTAGAAGCATGGGTTCACAAACTTTAGGCCTTCCTAATGTTCCTGCTGAGTTTATTTATGATGTAAATCCATAAATAAACTCCGTAGTAAAATCAATAAACAAATTAAGCTAGTAGTTGGTGTCAGATTCTGGTTCACTAAAAAAGTAAACAAAAATAAATTAATTTCCACATCCGAGGAATAGCGGGCTTTGGTAATATAAATTTATTTTTAAAGAAGGAAAATGCAACTCTGTTTTCCGGAAAACCCAAGACATGCTATAATAATTTGATACCTAAATAAATTCTATTAATGATAGCGGAGATAAGCTGTGACATCAACCAGATAACGTTTCATTCAGTTTCCTACATTCCTAGAATATTAATTGACTCCGATGATCTGCATTAATAATAATCAAATTAATTAGATTTGAACTTTATTATCATAAAACATCAATTATCCCCGCGGTTTCACCCGCTTTAACATGTAAACGCCATAATGATGTAAATTATAAAAATACTTATTAGGATAAGTTAACTTAATTTCTTTATTGTATTCTTTCTCAATAAAAAGAAAATTAAGAAAGATGTATTTAAAATACATATTTTTTCATCCCCAAAGATTAAAATTTTACCCTTGGGCTAGAACAAGGGTAGTATTTTCAAAAATCTATGTATCGCTATCAATTTCCCAACTTTGGAATGCTATTGAGAATGTCTTGGATTTAAGCAGTATTTTTAATTCAACCCAACTAACTGACCCGAAGTCACATAGGCTTTAGTCTACCCAGACAGTATTTTGTAGCTGTAACGTTACTAGCAATTATTGATTTTAACCGTAGATTATAGAATAATGGGCAGGTAGAGTGCACGGAACACGACGGTGTCGTAGTCATTCCAAATACAAAATTCAAAAACTAATACATTCTTGAGTCAGTACGACACGAAGCGTCGCATCATGGTCGTATCAGTGATTTTTCTGTACCTACTCGTAAATCTATGATAATTTTCAATATTATTCAAGAAATGGCGTCTTATGTTTTAAAATATTTTAAAAACTGTTCACAAAAACTAAAGAAATAAGATGGAGTATTTTTATTGGTAATTATTGATTATTATATTAATTTATGTAATTGTTGTTAGTGTTAAATTTTGAAATACAAATAAAGAAAAAGTTTGTATTTTCTGATGTCAAGGAGACGCGAGTCGTTTGTTTTTTTTAGGTTTCACCGGCTTGCCCACGCTACTTATAAAAAGAAGAAAGAAAGAAAATAAATTTATTCAAATTTAAAAGTTACAAACAGTATCCTTTCCTAAAGACAGCATATCTGTCTGTAACCCTTAAAAAAGAAAGGGTGTACAGCTCAGCATATAAAACTCATTCTGGATCATTCTTTATTCTGTGGTTTTAACAATGACATTTGTTTGTTACATAATCCAAGATGGCCGCCGTGCAGAAGTACACGCGAGCAGATGTGGCCAGTCGCAACGGCAAGGGCGGCGCGCCCGTGTGGATGATATACAAGGACTCCGTGTATGACGTCACACGCTACGTGCCGGAGGTGAGCCAACTCATACAGCCTCTGTAGCTCGATGGTTCTCTGAGTTCTACGAGTTGGTTCAGCTGTCTTTCGATCAGATCACTTAGACCATTAAAGAAAGGACCTGCCTCGCAAACCGTTACCCCTCTGTCAAAGATCAAGAATCAATGATCTAACGCGTTTATAAAAACTGTTGCTATAGAATCGATGTTTCATTGTTTTGATCGTTTTGGTCGTGTAAAGAGCCCCCTAAAAACGCCGGTTTGTGTAGTTGAAAGGCATAAAAAACGGCCAAAAACTTGTAGTTTAGTAAAAGATGGAGTAACGTTTCATTTGTAAGTATTTCTTAACCATAATATTATCAAATTTGTAATAAAAACGATTTTTAAAAAGAATCGATTCTTTTTCACAATCAAAAAATCGATCAAGTAATCGAACATTCTATATATATATTCTGTGGATAGTCTAAGCGATGTGTTGGTTAGTAGTATGTGTAAAAATTACGCGTGTGTGTATTGCGAGTCAATTATATAGTTGTGTGTAGTGTATGGACACAGAATATACTTAATGGTGTTTTCGATGAGTGAGTTTACCTCGTTCCCCTCAAAAAACGACAGACTTTTTTGTTGGTGAATTTGGGTGCGAAACAGCTCCATTCTTTTTATGGTCTAAGCTCAGATCACGGTGCCTGTTACATGCAGCATCTCCTCCCAGATAAAAATCCAGGTAAGGCGCGTACTCCTTGCCCGAGTAAGGCGCGGGGGATTTTGTTCCCCCGGTCACGTTCTTCCAGTCACTTTCCAGGTTCAGCTACTAGAAGGAGCTCGCGAGGCTGAGGACGCCCGTTCGGCGGTCTCTCGCGGTGCGGTGCGATGCCGTGGAGGTGTTGGTACGGTTTGTTATCTGCGTGCACTAACATACGGCGCGCTAGATTTCTGACGAATTCTTCCACGGTGGTAGTTAGGCTCAGTCCAGAAAGGGCGAATTCTCCGCGATTCTCTCGCGCGTATTACACGCGACCATTGCGTCCACAAGGTGCGTACCAACGCGCGAGCATTTGGGAAGGAATTCGGTACAAAACATGGAGTTGAACGTGCGCTCTAGAGTTCGCGCGTTAACTGGACGCAACAAGGCGTCACGCGATTTACGCGCGTATTTTGATTTCGCGCGATGCTTGTGGATGCGATATATTGATGTCTAGTACTTTGACAACGCGCGTATGAATTCGCGCGATACGATTCGCGACGAATTCGCCCCTTCTGGACAAGGTCTTGGTGCTTTAAAGTTACAAATGTTACAAATAATGCATACCTTAGACAAATCGATGTACGTAAGAAAATCAGCCCACGCGTTTGATCTACGAGTATAAAGCTTACAAAGGAACAAACATACATAGAGCGACAAACACATGACTGTCCCTCGCGTCGTACGGTTGGGTAATCTTCAATGTACAGACAGATATAGATAGATGTTTTCATAGACTGATATGATGACAAATGTTATCAGAGGGCCATCAATGCTGATAGCGACCTATCGCTACGTGCACCGATAGTTCTACTTCAAGAGATTTGACTCCGGTTTATCTGTCAAGTCTACTCACAGAGTCACACGCATGTTGAGTCATTGCGCCGTCTGTGCTGTCCTCGTGGCACAATCGTCTGAAAACCTAGATTCGATTTCTAGTTTCATTTTAAGGTCAACATCATTATGGGAAATAATGGGAATGGGCTGAAAGGAACAAACAACAATGTCTTGAGCCACCTGAATTCAGCAGTTTCTTGCTGCACAGTGGAAATGTCATGAATCTACTTAGATGACAACTTCTATGACGCATGAATATTCAAGTTTATAGCGTTGTGTGAAGCTACCATATACCATATCGACAAACAGGCATCGCTAAGAATTTATTGAACAACAAATCAAACAAATCAGTCAATAATTTGACTGAAGAGTCGTAGTTTAAGTAACACTTCTACAGAGCGGTCGGACTCATCACCGAGGGGTGGTGGTTCGATCCCCGCCCCGATGGTCTATTGTCGTACCCACTCCTAGCACAGTCTTTCCCGACTAGTTGGAGGGAAATGGGAATATTGGTCATATTATAAAAAAAATATGGCAAATATTCTTTTTTTTTTTAAAAAAGAAACGTCTACCGGTGGCGAAATCTTCTCTTAACATCAGACTAGAACTAGAGGAATCTTTGTTGAATAATGTTAAAAAACAAGTAACAAAATTCATATTAAACATGTTTTCTTTCAGCTGACACCCTTACCTACTTGATTTTGTGTTACAAAAATTATCTTATCCTAATATTTATTGCAATTTATTAATAGTAATAACAATCAATTGATAACGATAACTTCGATTTATTTGTATATCATATAATCAATTGTAACACAATTTTATTTGTCTAAGTGACACTCCAATATTTCGAAACAGCCATAGATTAATTTATAAAATCTAAATAAATTAAATATCACTATGTCCTGAACCTTGGATTTAAGAACCAGTAGCTTTAAACTAGAGTTGGGTAAACGATGGTTTTGTAACCCCATGCCTAGGGTAGATTTGTAACTTGTACGTTGGTAAGTCATCGTTCCTCTTTATTGAAATTAACATCTGATAGTGATTGTTTAAAAAAATACCCCTTAACTTTCATCGTTATCAACCCACATTCGGCTCACTGCTGAGCTCGAGTCTCCTCTAAGAATGAGAGGGGTTAGGCCATTAGTATACCACGCTGTTCCAATGCGGATTGGCAGGCTTCACACACGCAGAGAATTAAGAAAATTCTCTGGTGTGCAGGTTTCCTCACGATGTTTTCCTTCACCGTTTGGAGACACGTGATTTTTAATTTCTTAAACTGCACACAACTGAAGTTGGAGGTGCATGCCCCGGACCGGATACGAACCCAAACCCTCCGGAATCGGAGGCAGAGGTCATACATATCCACTGGGCTATCACGGCTCTTTAAACTAAGCGTAACTGAACTTAATATTATCCCCAAAGACCGCCAACTCGCATTGGAACAGCGAGGTGAATTTATACTTCAAATCTCCTTACTAGCAAAGTAGTTTAGGGTGGTGGGAGGCTTCGGCCATTGCTAGTTACCACCCTAGCCTACCGGCAAAAACATACCGCCAAGCGATTTAGCGTTCCGGCACGATGTCGTGTAGAAACCAAAATGTGTGTAGATTTACATCCTACACCTAGTAAGTTAGCCCGCTTCCATCTTAGATCGCATTGCAACCATCAGGTGAGATTGCAGTCAAGGGCTAACTTGGAAAGAATAAAAAAAAAGAAAAAAAAGTAGTCCTGAAGTAATGTTCACATCGGTGAATGTAGGAAAGTCCGTAGGGCCAGGCTATCTAGATTTCATCCATGAGGACTTCCTCCTACAATAAAAAAAGCTCTAGTAAAATAAGGTTCTGTAGTGAGAAATTAAACTATAGCTTGGCAACTTCGTAACACTCCCGATAGTCCGCGCGGGCCGGGGGGCGTGTAGCGATGAATGAAATACGACCGATGCACCTCACTTTCCCGCACGCGCGTCTTTCTCCCGTCGCCCGCACGAACTTGTCAGACTATAAGCTGGGGATGATGATGATGATGATGCCGATGGCGACGCTTGCAGCACCCCGCGGGCGACGTGATGCTGGAGGAGGCGGGCGCCGACTGCACGCAGGCCTTCGACGAGTCCGACCACTCCAAGGACGCGCTCACCATCCTGCAGAAGTACAAGATTGGGGAGATCGTTGACGTGAGTATTACTAATATTATAAAGGCGAAAGATTTGTATCTTTTGTGTGTGACGAATAAACTCAAAAACGACTGGGCGGATTTGAGAAATTCTTTCACCGATAGGTAGCTACATTATTAGGGAGTAACAAAGGGTATTCATGACACTAAGACTTTGTTCTAAAATAATGTTTTTTTCAAGTTCAACCGTTGGCTCAAATGTAAAAAGGGGGAAGTTTTCTTGAGCTTGCTTTACGTATATGTATAGATGTACAATATTTATAGCTACTGGTTGGTCCCGTGGTTAGAATGTATTTTACAGCCTCAGACTACAGCCTAGATGAGTTATGAAATATTAAGTTACTAGCGGACACCCGCGACTTCGTCCGCGTGGAAAATAATGTAAACTTTCAAGCCCTATTTCACCACTTTAGAGTTTGAAATTTAAAAATTTTGGAATCCCTGAAATGTATTTTTCTTTATGATTCATGAGCAAATTCTTAAAACTGTAACTCTAAAAATGAAGGACTTTCCATACAAATTTTCAACCTCTATTTCACCCCTTTTTATTTTATTTTCGCAATAAAAAGTATCCTATAACCTTCTCCGTATTATGGCCTTAAACCGTGCCAAGTTTCATTTGAATTCATCCTGTAGTTTCAGCGTGATGCCCGAATAACAAAAAACCGAACCCAAGACCACCGTCTTGTAAATCCACCACACAAACAACTGCGCCACGGGAGCCGACAAAATTTTTTTTTAGCATTCATGAGGTATACGTATACCTATAGATATCGGACGCATCATTATTTTCATACCTGTGGTTCACTTATCATAAATGCAACTTTCTGTGTTACAAGCGAACAGTTGAATCTATATAACCACACGTTCCGACCAGAGTCGACGACCGATATTAATTATAATTAATAATAATTGTACGGTGCTCTAAGTAGCCGTGACCATTCCACACCATAACAACCGCACCACAGCAATAAGCAGAATAAATAGCGGCGACCACTTAGCGGCGCGAGTGCTGGCGCGTCACACTGATAGCGGGCAATAGTCTTGCGTGCGTTCTGTTAACTGATAACGCAGGAATGTGCGTACTTGCCTTAATTCCTACAATAAATATTATTACGTAGATTAGATTTGCCCGCCAAACCGCAATTTGGCAGTTTTTTTTTTTAAATAAACAAGCAGATTTTTAGGAATTTGATATTAATACCTAACCTCCTATGATAAAATGAAAATAATCATTGCATTTAATTAAAATAGCTAATAATAAAGTTAAATGTGGCCATGCTTCGCGGTGAATTAATAAGATTTTAATTTTGTGTTTTTCTCAAAAACCTTACTACTATGCGGATATGAGAATATGCTATTCTTACTGGATACCTATATAATATTTACAATTTTATGTTTCCAGAAAAAGTAATTTCGTGCCTAATTAAGTATATTTTATGGCCATTTATGGATATAAACTAAAAAGGCCTTTATAAAACTAAAATTTTAATGTTTTTTTTTGTACAAAACCAAACGCTGTTTATATTTTACTTGTTTAATTTTTATTTATGTAAAGAAATAACATTATGCTACATTAAACTTATTAGGAAATATCGAAGATGACCAAGTTTCGATGTACCTAAAGATGCCTCTGTTAAACGCTTTACTCTGGCTAATAGTGTAATCTATGGAGTTATACATAAATAGTAGCTGTGATAGCCCAGTGGATATAACCTCTGCCTCTGATTCCGGAGGGCGTAGGTTCGAATCCGGTCCGGAGCATGCACCTCCAACTTTTCAGTTGTGTGCATTTTAAGAAATTAAATATCACGTGTCTCAAACGATGAAGGAAAACATCGTGAGGAAACCTACACACCAGATAATTTTCTTAATTCTCTGCGTGTGTGAAGTCTGCCAATCCGCATTGGGCCAGCGTGGTGGACTATTGGCCTAACCCCTCTCATTCTGAGAGGAGACTCGAGCTCAGCAGTGAGCCGAATATGGGTTGATAATGATGATACATAAATAGTTGGTAAATAAATATCAAAAACGCCGTAAATAATAAAAACGCAGTCAGTGTGTTACGCTCAAAGCGCAGTCTACGCGGTTTCCTATCAGAGCTTTTACCGCCATCTGTCGGCGCGGGCGGCGCAACATTATGGCCTACACTCGCTGCGATACAATCACTTGCTATTACATTACTCTCGCGATTCAACTACCCACATTTATAATTATCATCGTAGTAGTAGTAGTAGAGCTTTCTGTAAGAGCTAGTCTAGGGAAATACTACTGCTTTGCTTATTTTTGCTAATAAACAGCATCGTTTCGGTAAGGACATGAATGACGGTGTACTTAAAATGAGGCAATTTTAATTACCTACGTAAGACATTGCGAGGAAAATAGTAAAAACAACAATTATTTTCCCATAGACCAACCAAAAAAGAAAATATCAGCCATAACTCTTTTTGTTTTCTTATACTTTAATGAAGGATGACAAATTAATAAAATTACGCAAATACATGAGAATTTCAGAAAAATTAACGATGGCCTATAGATGAACTTAAACCTCAATAGATCAACGGTAAGAATGGTTGGACTCATCACCGAGGGTTGGTAATTCGATCCCCGCCCTGTTGGTCTATTGTCATACCCACTCCTAGCACAGGTTTCTCGACTAGTTGAATGAAGGGAAAGGGAAATGGAAATATTGGTCATATTTAAAAGATATGGCAAATATTTTTTAAAAAAAGAACGAATCTGGATGTAATTAGGCACAGAGATTATGTAGATCTTAGTCTAGTAAAGGGCATAGGCTATTTTTTCTCCTAATCAGAAATGAGATATACGGAGTGAAACTACAAATAAAACTACTGATCAAAAATAAGCACAAAACTAATAAATTAAACTAATAAATTAAACTAAACTAAATTGGCACACAAAAACTATAAACACAAAAAAATATATCAATAGCGATAATTTAGGTTTATCTTCTTTGCTAATTGCTTTGTTATCATAGATAATACCCACAGCTGTCACGTTACCTACTTCCTATTGTTTTTATCTATACTTATCAAGATTATCAAATTTGCGATGACTATTAAAAAATATTTACACAGATGGTTTTATCCGATCTCCCATGTTTTACACGCGAGTGCCTTTGTAGTAAAAACAATGTGCTAGGTACATATTGTGATAAACTGAAAAGAAAAAGAAAATTTGCTTATTTATGTTTAGAAAAAATTTAAATTTATTTTTTTGATTGCTTAGTTTGTATATTACAGTACATCCTAAGCCATCACTGACGACATCAAGCGAGTCGCAGGAATTCGCTGGATGCAGGCGGCTCAGTAACAACAATATACAAAAGGCCTGTGTCCTGCAGTGGACGTCCATCGGCTGATATGATGATGATTATAAAGCAGTACTTCATAAGCTACCTACATAATTTGACAGTCTGTTACACCAAAGAGAAAGAGTATAGACAGTGTAGGTACAGCTCAGCATACGAGTATAAACCATGCATTGCAAACATCATAAATATCATTGCTTAAATAAAGCACGGCGTTGATGATGAAGAAGAAACCCCAAAACAAATTATACGGGGAGTTTGTGAAAGTGGAATGGGTGATGAGTTGACTTTCGACAACAGGGAATGGACGACAACGATTTTGTGTCGACCGCCCTTGACTGGCATTGCATTCGAATTGTAGACGAATACACATACCTAGTACATATGGTCCAGTTAGGTAGGTCCAATTTCGAGAAGGAGGTGAACCGCCGAATCCAACTTAGCAGGGGCCAGTGCCGGATTAGGCTGGTGCGGGGCCTGTAGCAAATTCAAACAGGGGGCCCTTTTAGGTTTGAATAAAAATTTAGTTTAAATTCCCGAGCCTCTGATGGGCTTTTAGTCCGCTAGTGTATCTAACCTTAACTTAGTGCTCATAACTGATACGTAACTTTCCAGGAGGAGAAACGCTACGACGCCAATGGCAAGAAGATAAAGAAGAAGAAGGTGGTGGCAGCAGTTCCAGACGCCAGCAGTCGCGGCTGCCTCAGCATCATCACCTGCGGCCTGCTGGGCTGATGACTCCAGCACCTGCCGACACTAGTCATTGCTACCGATACTGCCGCCCTGTCCTGCCAGAGCTAGGCAATGCCATGCACAGGACTCTAATATCGCAGCCACACTCGCCGCTCGCGCTGCCGCGATTGTTGCCTATCAATGGTTTCACAATGGTGAAACCGCGCGGCGTCAGCTAGTACGAGGATAAAACATCGCTTTGTGACACTCAATAATATTGTGGCTCTCTATTGGTAAAAGAATTTTTAAAATAGGTTCAGTAGATCAATAGAATTTCCCCTACAACCTCACAGACCCACAAACTCACAAATTTTAATAGGTAGGAGTAGGTACTACCTATTATAGAATTCGTACCTACCCTGAGTGCTTAAAATTATAAAATGGATTTGTAAACAGACGGCAGGTTTAAATATTATACATAGAATAATTTGTAAATAATAAGCAGGTAATTTAATGATTGTAGGTATTACGTATTTTTAATTAAGTTGTGTAATATAAGTATTTTACTGTTGCATTAGTCCAGAGGTTAGTATTAGCGACGGTCAAAGTCCAAAGAGTACGGACTAGTACGGTTCTAGTCGGGGTCAGGCCTACAAGAAATCCGTCGTTGAATCTACATACCGTACTTACTCGTAAGTAATGGAAGGAGCATGGGCTTATAAACTATAGCCTTTGTTATTCCTTATAATATCAGCTTTCAACCAATAAATATAATATAATAATAATTTCTTTATTTATGGCTACAAAGGCCCATTGGTTAGTTACATTAAGATAACTTATAAAATATGTTAGAAGATACACAATTACATTTATGAGGATAAAATAAATACATTAACAATCTCACCGCACCAAAACAGAAATAAATTTCTGCAGGATCGGCGAGTCAGTCTTGCTTGCTAACATGTTCAAGATCCTATTGGGGCTCGCCCGCAATCTTGCTAGGAGGGATGACTTCCATTCCATTTTCTAATTATTGCATAAAAATCATCTGTCCGCTCCTGCGCAAACATACCTGACGCTGAGCAAAACCGGGGCAACCCCAACAGCATCCTGAAACCATTGTTATATTGCACCCTTAGGGTGTCCATACACTTCTGTGTGTAGTTAACCCACAGGCTCGCGGTGTAGAAGGTTTGGCAATATGCTTTAAAATAAAGTCCCGTCATAATCAGTTCAGCTGTTTTTACAGGTAAAGAGAGTTGGCTGATTAGTATTTTAGCACTTTATGCCCAAGCAACTAGTCCGCTTGTTGTTGCAACACAAAAAGTTGCAACACGCCGAGCGAACTGCATAGGTAACCCTGCTGGGATGTTTTTGTACGCAGCTTGTATTCAGAGCGGACTAGATAGTTTGGCGAATACCTTCGTATCACTTAATCCGTAAGTAAATAAATAAATTCAATTTAAGTTTAGTAATAAGGTATTTATTAATATTTTTGTAAAAAGAACGTTTCAATAAACACTATTTTTTTACTTTTGTTTTGTCTATCATTTAGGTCCATTACAGAACCTCCCTTCATAAAATAGAGGGAAAATTGACAGCACATCACAAGCACAGATACGTGTTTTTTTCAATTAGAGTGATAAAGAAAGAGGCATGTGGCATAGAAACCTGTTTGAAAACAATCTATCTGCGTAAAACTGACAGGGTCACCCAGATCCGACGAAAAATCCTCTATGCCAGGAGTTCCCTAAGTATGGGTCGCGACCCACTGGTGGGTTGCGAGCGAGTATTGAGAAGTCCTTGAAACATAAGATAACCCGACTGATCGTTATAGTATATATTTGTCTGTGATGAATAGAATCGAACGAATAACGATAAAAAAATAGATAGGTAGCTCTGAAACAATCTCTCTGACCACTAGGGACACTAGGGAATCTTCTGAGCATTCCCAATATTTTATACGGCCTTTTGAGACGATCGATAGGTGAATCTCGACTTAGGCAGTTGTTAGATGGGTTGGAGACCAATCGAGTTTGGGAATTTCTGCTCTACTCTCTCACTCAAAAACCGGAGGATCCTCAGGAGGTATTGACTCTACGAGACTACAAAGTCCCATTGCGTAGTCAAATGCCTGCTTCTATTTAATCATCATCATCATTATCAGCCGATGGACGTCCACAGCTGGACATGTGCCTCTTGCATCGTCTTCTAAACACAATAGCCTCGAACCGCCAGCATACAGCGGATCTCTGCAACCCGCTTGATATCCTCAGTCCATATTGTGGGGTCGACCAACACTGCACTTGTCGGTGCGGGAGACTCGTCATTCCAGCACTTTGGGACCCCAACTTCGAACTATGTGACCAGCCCATTGCCACTTTAGCTTCGCGATTCGCTGAGCTATATCAGTGACTTTAGTAGGTACGTCAGGTAGCAGGTATACGTCTAAGGATCTCATTTTTCTGACCCGATCACGCAGAGAAACTCCAAGCATAATCCGAGTAACTTTGAGCCTTCTAATAAGGCCCATAGTTAGCGATCAAATCTCGGATCCTATTCAATATTGAAACATAAATCTATATTCTAGTAGATACTATATTGTAATAAGTAGGTAGGGTAGAATTAATTTCTTCGCATTAATTCGCGATCATAAAATAGCGAGAAAGCACTGGATTCCTTTTAAATGCATTTTCTAGTGCAACAGAATGGATTCGTGTCTCGGCATACTGATGAAGGGGGGACTTTTAGATGCAGATGAAAGATTTCACATTGTAATATTAGGTACAAGTATTGGGAATTATTAATTATAATTGTCTCTATAGCGAAACATGAAAATAGGATAGGCACCAACAAAAATGTGCTACACTAAAAATGTGAAAAATCATAGGCACCTATATGTATAAGCTCTCTTATGATCGCTCTAGAAGCGTTGTTGAGCTAAAAATAATTGCCAGGTATTTAACTAGTGCTGTAATCATATTTATGGCAATACAGACATTTCTAACAGAGACCCTAAATATATTTCTTTTAATTTTATATGGCACCTTCTACACGATCAGTGGAGAGCACATTTACTTCATCTTGATGCTGATCTCCGTCTATCACGTCGACTACTTCCAATGTATTGTGATCGCCACTGACTAGATTTCCCTCCAATACTGGTTGAGGTTGTTGCTAGAGCATTACTTTTTTTTTGTTTTTTTCTACAAGTGAGTCCTTGACTAAATCTTACCTGATGGTAAGTGATGATTCAATCTAAGATGGAAGCGGGCTAACTTGTTAGGAGTAGGATGAACTCCTCCTACTCCTTTCGGTTTCTACACGACATCGTACCGGAACGTTAAATCGCTTGGCGGTACGTCTTTGTCGGTAGGGTGGTAACTAACCACGGTCGAAGCCTCACATCAGCCAGACCTGGGCCCAGCGCCGGACCGAGGTAAATTTTAGAATGGAGCGAGATCCAATTATGGCGCCTTTCCTGTTTGCTCCTAACATTATATACTAGGGACGTTTGAAAAGTTCGTAGCCATACATACATACATTTTTAACCGACTTCAAAAAAAGGAGGAGGTTTCTCAATTCGACCGTTCGATTTCGATTCGATTCAAGCCGTTTAAATCATAAAGATTTTAACTGGATTTTCGGTCACTTCTTTCAGATACGGCTTCAATTAACACAGCACTAACTTGGTACCGCCTTTAAACTGATCAGAAGATAGCACATACGATGTTATGTTTCGTTTTTAATTTAATGAAAACTTTTTTATGATATCTATACTAATATTATAAAGAGGTAAAGTTTGTAAGTTTGTAAGTTTGTCACATTTTTTAAATGGGGTAATCTTCGGAACTACTGGTCCGATTTTAAAAATTCTTTCACCAGTAGAATGCTACATTATCGGGGAGTGCTATAGGCTATATTTTATATTGGTATCATATATATTAGCCGAGTTATCACAGTTTTTGTCATACAGGTCGGACTAAAAACCTTTTGAAACAGACTTATTCGCATGCGCTGCCTTAACCATTGTGTAAAATTGAAATTAATGTATGGAGACTTTATATATCTTTAAAAGTTCTACAAAAAAGTCCGCGACGCCATATATCTATCTTCTATATATTAGCAGATATAGTACCTTTTGTGTTTTAAAAATTATTAATTTTATATACTTAGGTTTACGTCATTATTTATACAACTAAACTTTAATCCTTATTAAAATAAATTATTTAATAATCACAAGGATATTATGGAGATAAGATTTGCCCTTTACAGTATGTTAATTACTTAAATAGTTTCGGAGATAATACAAAATTTCTAAAAGACGCAGAAATTCCGCTATATGACGCCCGGCGCTTTCATTTACGTAGTTCCCGTTCCCGTGTGAATATGGGGATCAAACATAGCCTATGACACTCGCAAATAACGTAGCTTTCTATTGGTAAAACAATTTTCCAAATCGGTCCAGTAGATCCAGAGATTACCTCCTACAACCACACGAACTTTACCTCTTTATATTATTAGCAAAGAAGTCTCTATTTCTCTTGGTCATACCACCACTCTCGAAGGACTGGACCGATTTTGCTAAAGGTAGGAGTAAGATAGAGAAATTACAGGGTAGGGTAGGGTACGGGTAGGGAAGCGTAGGGGTAGTGTAGTAGGGGTAGGGTAGGTTTAGGGCCGGGTTTAGGGTATTGGTAGGGTAGGGGTAGAGGTAGGGTAGTGGTAGGGTAGAGGTACGGGTAGGATAGGGAAGTGATAGGGTAGGGGTAGGATAGGCGTGAGATAGGGGTACGGGTGGGATAGGGGTAGGAAAGGGATAGGGTACGGGGAGGGTAGGGGTTGGATGGGGGTAGGGGTAGAATGGGGGTAGGGTGTAGGTAAGGTAGGGGTAGGGTAGGGGTAGGCTTGGGGTAGGGTAGGGGTAGGGTTGGGGGTAGCGGTAGGGTAGAGTAGGGTAGGGGTAGGGTAGATGTAGGGGTTGGGTAGGGTTAGGTTGGGGTAGTGGTAGGGTAGGGTAGGGGTAGTAGTAAAGTTGACATCGAAATTTACGCGGACGAAGTCGCGGGCGTCCGCTAGTAGTAGTATATTATAAAGTGCGCGGCCGAAGGCCGCGCGATTTTTGCGCCTGGGTAAAATGCCCAGCCATAGTCACAGTCAGAAGCCCTATTACAAACCCCCGGCCGCAGGCCGGTACATAACAAAGTTCGCGGCCGAAAGCCGCGCGTTTTTTGCGCTTGGGTAAAATACCCAGCCATAGCCACAGTCGAAAGCCCTATTACAAGTCCCCGGCCGAAGGCCGGTGTAGAATAAAGTTCGCGGCCGAAGGCTGCGCGATTTTTGCGCTCGGGTAAAATGCCCAGAAATAGCCACGGTCGAAAACCCTATTACAAACCCCCCGCCGAAGGCCGGTGTATAATAAAGTTCGCGTTTTTTGCTATATATCCGATCTTAATGAAACAAAGCCTATATATTGCCCTGGACTATGCTTAATCTATTTGTGAAATCCGCATCAAAATCCGTCCAGTAGAACCAGAGAATAGCGCGAACATTCAGACAGAAGGACAAACAGACAGACAGACAGACAAGAAAATTAAAAAAAATGTTTTCGTATTCAATTGCTCATTTCTAATTGCCCTAACTTGATTTTAGTTAAATTTGGGCAAAGTACAGACACTCGATTTCTACTCTTTTATTATAGTATAGATAGATAGATAGATTGACTTTTAGGAAGATAGCTGACACTATTGGCATCTCAACAAAAGGCAAACATCACATAATCGCCTTGGCTTCTTTGAGATGAACAAATACGCGATCGACTGACGAATTTTCGCAACTGCTTGGAGTTGTTTGAGGCAGATACTTTTTTGTATGTTTTGTGACCATGGTTAAAACCTGAGTATATTACTTTAACTCCAGAAACAAAAGTACAGTCTAAAAAGTGGACACGACCAGGATCCAATGTTCCAAAGTAGTACCTATAGAACCCGCGCGGCGAGTGGCGCTTGGGCGCCCCTGAGATCGCGGCACCCGGGTGTAACGCACCCCATGCACTACAGGTAAAGACTCTAGCTCACGTAGCGCCCGGGTGCAATCATCACCGTAGCGCCCCCTAGTACCTATAAAACCCGCGCGGCGAGTGGCGCTTGGGCGCCCCTGAGATCGCGACATCCGGGTGTAACGCACCCCCTCCACTATAAGTAAAGACTCTCTAGCTCACGCAGCGCCCGGGTGCAATCATCACCCTAGCGCCCTCTATTACCTGTATATACCCGGGTTAAAATCAACGCACTCCCTGCACCATAGGTAAAGAAAGACGCCTCTATTAGAAGTAAATTCGCACACGTCGCGTTCATCTCTTCGCTTTAAATATAGACGATCGAAAAGAAATAAATTTCTTTTCGATCTTGTCTTTACCATTTCGGCGCCCCCTAGGATTTGGCGCCTGGAGCGACCGCTCCGTTCGCCGTATGGACGGTCCGGCCCTGCCTGGGCCAATTAAGAGAACCTCAATCGGCACAGCGGGGGATCGAACCCAGGGACTCCGTCTTGTATATCCACTGCGCCTCGGACACCGTCAAAATATGCTGGCATGTATTTGTTTCATTTTATTGTAAAAAATACAAGCAGACCCCGGTGATATCACCCGCGTTCCCTTGGGAATACGTGGATAAAAGCTATGATACCTACTCACAAATAACGTGGTTTTTTTTTGGTTGGTTAAAGAATTTTCAAAATCGATTTAGTAGTTCCAAAGTAAGTCCTACAACCTCACAAACTTAACAACAAACTAGCTCACTCACACGGTAAACGTTGTATAGCATTTAAAAAAATCGGGATGGTTCACCCTATCATTTAGGGGCAATGATTTTATTAGGGGTAAGTACCTACCTACTTACTTTCCGATAACACCTACCCTCTATGTAAAGAAGATAAGTGCCGTGATAGTCTAGTGGATATTACCTCTAGCCTCTACCTTCGATTCGGAGGGCGTAGGTTCGGATCCAGTCCGGGCATGCACCTCTTAAACTTTTCAGTTATGTTAGTTAATTACAATACGGTGGTGTCCTCCTGCGTTTTTTCTTTGCCTAAAAATTGTTGAACATAATAATTAGGTACATAACACGCCTAGGCACGACTTCAAAAAAGGAGGTTCTCAACAAAGATTACAGTGTATTATTCTCAATTCGTCGGAATCAATTTTTTTTATTAGTTAAATTTTTGTTTAGGGACATCTATTGACAATTATCATAACTTTGTCATAATGTGATTGTACCAACTGCGAACCGAGCACCTGTTACCCACTTGAACTTCTAGATGGCAGTTTCATTGAGCAGTTGTATGTAAACTATTTTTATATCATTAGTTTCCTTTTCTATATATATTAATTTACTCTTTTGTTTCCTTATCTTAAAAGAATTTGGTAAAATGTTTAAAGAAACTTTCTTAAAAAAATTATTGTTATATCGTTCAAAATCAAGGTACTAAGAGCGACATCTAGCTACTCTTCAAAACTTCTACGAAAACGTCACGTAGTGTTCTAAATCTAGACTAGATGGCGCTTTTCTATACTTCCAATTTTAATAAGCAGAAGTTTGTTACATACTCCATAAGTACCTAAATTTCAAATGCCAACGAATCAAAACAAAAAAGTGCTGTAAATTTTAATCAAAAGAACTAAAATTCTCTAATGGGTTACTGGATTATTAACAACATGATGATTCGAACCATTATCATAATTAAATAATCATTTTTCCTAATGAAATAAAAGGCTAACTGTTTTTACCTACCTATATAGGTAATAGGTACTCACATTAATAGAACTCTAATCAGTTTTTATCACAACATTGCATAACGGTGCAATTATAAAAAGCTTAGTTTTGCTAAACTGTAGAATGCTTGCATGTTACAAAATGCCGTGACGTCATCAAATGAAAGGCGCACTTTACCAAATCGTTTATTCAAGCAATTGAACATAATATGAACAAACTATAACATTAAATTTATCTACTTATATTTACACTTTACTTATTACTGTAGATTACAAATAAAACCTTAATACTACTAAAAATTAAATGCAGAACTTTTCATTTGTAAAAATCTCGTTTTTTTTAACTTACATGGTCTGCTACTCGAAAACTTTTGGAAATGAAAATATTCTGCATTATTTTTATTATGTCAATTACATTAATATTACAATAATATTAGTTATCATTGATATTGGGAGGTCCTCCCACACTTGTCACAACTCGACCTTCATCATTGAGGAATTGATCTTGTATTAAAATAAATAATTTGATAATATAAAATCTCGCTTTCCATGTTCACGTTCCAGTCAATAACCTTTCATTTACCAATATATACCAAATGGTATATATATCAACTCTTATATAATAAAACTATGCACAAACTCTGGACTCTTAGGAGCAACTAGGTACACACAAAACTTATAAACAGAAATCCATGCCCATATAAAACAGTTGAAAACATATATACTTAGTATAAAAACATCAATAATATACAAAATAATCAATTTATTTAGAACAGGTCCTTTGGTCGACACCTTACTTGGCAATCAAGCCAAGTCAGATCTTGACCAAAGAACTTTTCTTACATCACGAGGCAACATGAGACCTTAGTACATTACTCATAGATCAAATATTCTCCTTTTAATTAGATCTTTCGTTTACTGTACTGGCCCACAGGGGTGCTTTTGAGAAATACCACCCTTGAAATTACCCCAAATGATATATAGCAATTTATTGTCATGTAGAATGTCGAGCTATGTGACAAATATGTGGAGAGTAAATTGTCTATTACATATCCAACTTGCATTTCTGTTTATTGGCCAAAGAGGGTGTTGCAATTTTTGACGAGGGGTTTGGTGAAAGCTGAAACTTTGTATTGCATTTGCTTTGTTTTTACCTAAACATAACAAACTAGACTTGCTAGGCATATGAAAATAAGATGTAAATAGATGAATACATAATTATAATACACTGATTTTAGCCTGCATCTTTTGTCTGGTCAATACATAATTATTATTTTCTTTATTTTTTCCAAATACACCTAAACAATAGACTGAAATATAAGTATTATAATTCATTAGTAAAATTTTTTGTCCTATTCATCAACTACTATAAACTCAAAACACAAAGTTTTTTAAGATGCTAAATTATTGCACCAATTATAGTACAACTTTACAGTAATATACATATACATGTGCAATTAACAATGAAAAAAAATCCTTATTACATTGTGTATTGAATATATTATGCATAAACAAATATCTACCAAAATTTTATAAGTAGCATATCAAGTCTTGAGTATATTTCCCATTTAATATTTTTAAGGCAATAAAACTTTTTTTTGTTCTACTCGTCTTTTAACTTATTTTGGTAAAATAACAAGTGTATATAAATTATTTATAGTTATTATAATATTTGTCAAGCCATGCTTACACCATACCATAATGAGATGCACGGAAGTAACAGCTGACATAGCGACAAGGTATCTCTTTCAGCATTTGCCAAACACCTCTTAAAAATGTCTAACAGCCTCTTAAACATGGTCATCTCCAAGTTTTCCTTGACCCAGGCACTAATTTTTATAGGCATAGAACTGACTATGACAAAATCAAAAGATCTGTATGTATAGTGTATGTATTTTGTAAAATTTGTATTGAATACTAGCAGTGTTGTTTTACACACACATATTATCCCATTTATGTAGGAATATCAGAACAAATTAGTTAATCCAAACATCAGCTATCTGTCAGTGAAAGTCTTGTCAAAATCAGTATAACCGTTTCAGAGACTATTCAGAACAGAGATGAAAATTGAGAACGCTGATAATTTAAAATTACACACATACACTTCAATTATAATTTGTTTTTATAGATTTATGATATTATTTTTACTTATCAAAATTATTTAAATTAATGAATGTGATTGATAAATAAACAATGTTATCAAAAATATGTATTTAAATAATGAAGAAAGACACAACCATTATGAAGCATTTGAAGCACAACTTTATTGAGTTTCAATGGCCAATTAATTTAATAAAAATATCAGCAAAATCCTAGATATCCAAATAAAATATTTTCAAGAATACCTAGAAATATCCAAGTATTTTTTTTGTAATTAAAGACATCGTCATGATGATGAGTAGAAATAAAATCCATTTAAAATTAATAAGGATTTTAATCATTTGATGTTAAAATGTGGTGTGTGTGTGTGTGTGTGTATTTATATATACCTACATATTATATTACTTCAGACATTTTTATATCAGCTAGTGTAGTCTTTGTAGTCCACCATAGTCAGATTCTCATGTCAACCAAAGTCTTAGCCGGGAGTTTTGATTAGTAAAGTGAAAACGGCACAAAAATAGCCTCCAAACACAAGTCTCAAATGTAAAAAGATGGAAACATGTTCCACAAACATCAACAATGGTTTGTCATAAACAAAACTTAAATAGTGCATAATATAATATTATATTGTGATTTAACTAATTCTAGGTCATGTTTCTAATGGCTGACACTAGAAAATTGCACTTTGTGCACTTTCCCGACTTTGTGTCAGCCATTACAAGCAGGTGTCAAATATATTACTATCCAATACAGAGTATGCTCAGCCATCTGTCCCAAGCTCCTAAACCTTCACAAACAATACACAGAACTCAAAGCTATGCACGGAAGACAAGTGCCAATAGTGATTCCTTACATGTAGATCTGCTGTCAGCAGTCTAACTGGATCTCGTTATAATAGGGTAGTTGACTCGTCAAATTTAATATAAACAATTTCGTGTAATACATGGAATAAGGGTCCAAAATATGTATACCTATATATACGTATATATATATATAATATATGAAAACAATTTTTTTAGTCTAGTAAAACAATAATGAACTATTTAATACCATTTAAAAAAAGTGTCAACTAGCCTATTAACATGGAAACTGTTATAATAGAATATTGTTTGTTGTCAGGGCATATCTACAATTGAAATCTTCCAAGCGACACACTACATGAGAGCCCACACATTCAGATGGGCAGCATTCCACCAAAAGTCATGATCAAAGATTTTACAGTACACAATTTACTCTTTACTGTATAATATAATAACCATTACATACAAAAATATTCTAATTTAGAAATAAATCTATAAACACAAAATAATAAACTTCAAATAGAATTAACTTTTTAAAATCTAATTATTTAAGTTTACAAGTGATAGTCTAAGTCCCCTTCGACCCGTCAGTGGCTCACGGCAGGGCTGCAGGCACTTGCGCACTTCAGTAAAACTACTTCATCCATGACAAAAATACTCATTGAGACAGAGTGACAAACCAACGGTTTGAGCTGTATAACAAGACAGATCATTGCGAGAAGGGTAGAGGTGCAAACAGACAACTTCCAAAATAAAAGCATTACAAGAGTAAATAAAATATCTTAGCATCTCTCAGGAGAACATTCGCTACACAGACCCATTAACATATAAAAACTCAAGTGATTCAAAATATTCTATAGTATGTTGTATTATTATAGTTCAATCACCTCACTCACTGAGTTCTCTCGGAAATGTACAACCAGCGCGGCGGCGCGGCCGGCCTCACTGCTGCTGGCCCTGCTGCGCCTGGCTCGCCGCCTTCGTGATGACGATGGTCTGCTTGCCGCCGCTGCCCGCCTTGCCCAGCTGCAGCATATTCGAGGGCAGCGTGATGATCTTGTTGCCGCCCACCGAGTTGGCCGACACCAGCTTGACGATGGTGGCGCCCGGCGCGAGCCCCTGCGCCGCGCTCACCGACACCGCGGGCCGGCTCTGCATCATCGCCATCTTGGGCACCGTGGCCACCGTCATGCCCGTCGACGTCTTCACGAGCGTCACGTACTGCGGCGCGGCGCCCGCGGGCGCGCCTCCGCCCGGCGTCTTCTTGATGATGACGGGGATGCCGGCGTTGGCGCCCGCCTGCCGCAGGACCGTCGCGCCGGCGCCGCCCGCCGCCGTCGTGGGCGCCGCTTCGCCCGGCTTAGCCGTCACGATCTTGTACACGGGCGCGTTCATCTGCTGGCCCGCGATCTTGATGGCGCCGCCCGCGCCGCCCAGCACGGGCAGCCCGCCCGCGCCCAGCTTCACGGGCACGCCTCCCGTCACCTTGCCCGCGGCGGTCGCCAGCGGCGCGCCGCTCGTCGTCTTCACCAGCACGTTGCTGGCGCCGATCTTCACGTTGCCGGGCCCCAGCTTGAGCGGCGTGCCCACCTTCTGCACGGTGTTGGCGGCCAGCTTGCCGTGCACGGCGGCGGGCCCGATCTTGAGCGGCAGCGCGCCGCCCGCCAACTTCACGGGCACGTTGCCGCCGCCCAGCTTGACGGGCACGCCGCCCGAGCCCGTCTTCACCTGCACGAAGCGCGGCGAGCCCGCCACGCCCGGCGCGCCGATCACGATCTGCTGCGACGACTGCGCCGTGGACACGCGCACCGTGGCCGGGGTGCCCGCGCCGCTCACGATGCGCGTCACTCCCTGGGGCGTCATGGCAGCCACCTTGATCTGCTGCGACGAGCCGGGCGCCGGCGACTTCAGCACCTTGCCCTGGTATGTCTGCTTGACGCCGGGCGTGCCCGGGGATATCTTGACTGTGGCCTGCTGCGGCGTCCTGATCGCGCCCGCCATGACTTTCTGCGGAGTGGACGCGACCGGCGCGGTGATCGCGGCAACGGGTGACGCGACGGCGACGGCGGGCCGCGCGGGCGGGTCGGCGGGCGCGGCGGGCGAGACGGGCACGGGCGACGCCAGCCCGAAGGCTTTGGCCGCGTCCGGCTGCGCGACGGGCGAGGCGGGCGGCGGCGCGGCCACCGGCTCGGCGGCGGCGGGGAAGCGCGCCGGGGTCACCTTGCCGCACTTCTGCACTTGCAGCAGGTACGTGGTGATCGTGTTCATGGCGGGCCAGCTGAGCTCCAGCGAGGTGGTGCCGGCGCGCACCAGCGCCACGCGGCCGGCCTGCGGCGGCACGCCCACCTCCAGGTACCACAGGTCCTTGCAGCAGATCTGGTTGTTCCACGTCTTGCGGTAGCCGTCGCGGCCCGACCAGATGTACAGGCGCGTCTGGATGGCCACGGCGCTGTGGCCGGCGCGCGCGCGAGGCACGCACTCCTCGAACTTGTCCAGCGCGATGCTGTCCCACGTGAGCGTGTCCAGGTCGAGCGAGGCCAGCGTGTTGGTGCACTTCCACTCCTTCTCGTGCGTGGCCAGCTTGGACTCGTCGGGCACGAGCGGCACCCAGCCGCCGTACACGTACATGTGGCGGCCCACCACGGTGGCCGTGTGCAGCGAGCGCGGCAGCGGCGCCGGCCCGCCCAGCTCGGGCCGCGCCCACGACATGCTGTCCACGTCCAGCACCCACAGGTCGCCGAGCCGCGAGCCGCTCATGCCGCCGTAGATGATGAGCGACGACTTGCCGCTGCTCTTGTCGGTGTAGGCCACGCCGCTGTGAGACTCCCGCGGCGGCGGCGACTGCCCGTACGTCAGCGGGATGTCCCACACGGTCATGGACGAGTTGGGGTACAGCTCCAGCGTGTACAGGTCGTTCAGGTAGCGCGGGATGTTGTTCTTGGGGTCGTCGCTCTCGTTGGCCAGCCCCCCGAACAGGTACACCTTACCGTTCAGCAGCGTGAAGCTGTGTCCGAGGCGCGGGCACGGCGGCAGGCCTTGCTTGGGTGGCAAGGGTTTCAGCCGCTTCCACTCCCATCTGGAAGCCTGCAGTTCGTACAGATCGTTGGAATACTTGCCGTACTCTACCATGCCGCCGAACACCAGCAGACGGGTGCCGTCGACGACGAAGCCGTAGGCGGCGCATCCCGGAGGAACTTCTCCCTTCGTGACCGGGACGAACCATTGGTTGGTGGTGGTGTTGAAGACGTGAAGCTCGTGAACGATCCCTTCGTTTCCGCCGCCGAAAACTATCATCAAATCTTTTATAGCGACCGCCCGATGGCCATGGCGGGGTCTCGGTTGAGGGCCACTAGGATTGTACACTTTTTGCCACTTAAGTACAGCGTTTTCCTTCATTTTTACTATACATTTGTTACTAAACTTTACACCGTATGTATCGCTCGGGATGCGTATCTACAGCATAGACAATGAGAAACGTCGTAAATAAGCTTTGAAGAAAATATTCGGGTCAGTAGCAGCTTCGTAATGCTATCTTATACGACTTTCTCTTTCGCACTTATGCATTTCGCCTATGAGTAATAAAAAATCACCTTATGAAGCTTCGAGTGTATAACAAAAATGGCGTTAGCAACAGCAATGGCAACCTAACGAAAGGTGAAAGAGCGGCGTCGGACGTCAAGAATACTCTATGCGTGGTTATAGATTAAAAATATTAACATTACGATTTAGAAATAAAATAAACAAATTCAATTTGAGGCTTAATATGGACACAGCTGACATTAAAACTGAAGTTTACATATGGTATTCAATAATTAACAATTATAAAAGAACATTTTTAACATTATTTTGCCCTTGATTTTAAACTATCAACTACATTCTCTATGGTACAAAAATGCATTTTTAAACCTGGCAATAAGGTTAAATTTTTCTCATGTTGGTGAAACTGATGTGGCAAAAGCGCGGTTACTTATTAATTAAGTTTTATTTAATAATCCTTTCAATATTAAGTGAAATTTAAACAAGATTTAAATTGTAGTTATGAAAAATTGTGAATAAATGTTTATTTCCCTGTTAGATATATGTATAAATAGGACGTTTTTGTGCTAACCTAGATTATTGTTTTTATTTATATTTCTATAGACTTTATAGAATATTGTCTTTGGTTTACAAGTTTTTTTTTCCAACTGGTTTTATGGCTCTGAGTTCAGAGTTGTATACTTATGTGCGTTTGGACCACAGGAATAAAAATTGTGTGGAATAAAAACGCCTTGCGGCCTTGATACTCAGAATAATATTAAAAAGACCAGTATCGCTTCCAAATTCACCAAAAAAGTTATCTGTAGTTTATTGAGGGAAAAACCCAGAATAATATGACTAAATTGGAAATGTTTCGTAATGCAAGGGAAAATGGTTATTCCGTAGCACAGATTATTTTACACTACGTATTCCTTAAATAGTGTCATTGTGAAAGCCATAGATACCATAGATAAAAGGTCAAAGCCTTTGACACCTATATATAATGGACCTGTGACAAATTTACGTCAAATTTGGTCAAGGATTTAATTTTTTAAAGAATAAACATAATTTTTTCGTACCGCTCTAACTTAATGAAAGCTACCTTAATGGAGCGAGATAGATATTTTTTTAGTCATTGCGTAAAGAGGTTAGACATATTTTACATGACAGCATCAATTTTGTCAGTTGTGACCAAATTATCTTTTGTTTTTGGTGATCCAAAATGGCTATTGTTGTGGTTCCAGTGTAACGGTATTCGAAATATTACGGAAATAATAACTAATAAGCTTGTGAATCGCAAAATAAATTAAATATTATACAATGGTGAAGTGCGCAGTTGTTGCCTGCACCAACAAAACCCAAACAAAACTAGCGGGAATTTCATTTCACAAGTTAGTATTAAAATCTTTGATTTTTTTCTGTTGATATTGAGTACTTTAAAGGTATTTTTTTTTAAATAGGCCCATTGACTAATTTAAAGCTTTACAATACGTGATTTTATGGGCAATCCTTTAAAGAATTGAATTATTTCACGAGTTTTGGTTTGACCGTATACGTAGTGTTGGGAAAGTATTGTTTACAATATCGATGAATAGTGAACAATTGATTTGTTTCGCTATAATAATTACGTTAATTGATATAATAATCAATAAAAAATACTCCATCTTATTTCTTTAGTTTTTGAGAACAGTTCTTAAAATATTTAAAAACATATGACGCCATTTTTCTTGAATAATATTGAAAATTACTGATGCGACGGTTCGTATCGTACTGACAAGAGAACGTATTCGTTTTTGAATATTCGTATTCGTATTCGTAGCGGGTACGACACCGTCATGTTCCGTACGCTCCATCTGTATATTAATGATTAATCTGTGTTAAACACAAAACACTTTATTGAGAAAATCAATTGAATGGAATTTTATATTATAATAATGTAAGACAGAATTTAAAATGTTTCATTTTAGTAAACATAATATTTTGTATAATTTTATATCGAGTGCTTAATTATTATCGATAAAACAGACCTAGCTCAATATAGAGACCAAACATGGTTACCGGAAGCCTCAACTTTAAATACTTGTCACATATCCTCTATTATTTATGTATCTAAGGTCAAAGCATTGTTTACTTTTGATTTTACTTTACTTCGTAGCACAGATTAATAGATACTACGTTTCGTAGATAATCAATAAGTTTGTACAGTTCATTCCAAATCCGAATTCCAGAAACGTAAACAAAAAACAACGTTAACTTCGAAAACGAAATTTTCACTGTTGCATATAATAATCACTCATAAAGGTCTTATTTATTAAAGTGAAACATTTGAAGTTTATATTATTACACAAAAGTAACTCAAAATTTGTAATTTAAAGTAATATTTTATCGAAACACTAAAACATGCCGTAAATGAAGACACAGACGAATAACTAACTGAACACTTTTGACAAGTTTGACATATAAAAATTGACAGATATATTAGGGCTTGAAATTAAAAATGAACTATAGAGTGAATAATAGAAGCCATCAAAATCAATTATAAAATCGAATGTTTTTAATGTGGACTTTTATCTATAAAATGATATAAAACAAAATAAAATAATATACAATAATATACAGATGGACACGCGTACAGAACACGACGTTGTCGTAGCCGCAACAAATACAAAATTCAAAAACGAATACATTCTCGAGTCAGTACGACACGAACCGTCACATCAGTAATTTTCAATATTATTTAAGAAAAATGGCGTCTTATGTTTTTAAATATTTTAAAAACTGTCCTCAAAAACTAAAATAATAAGATGAACATTTTTTTTGGTTATTATTGATTATTATACTAAATCACCTAATTTTTGTTAGTGTTAAATTTTTAAATACAAATTATGAAAAAAGTTTGTATATGCGGATGTCAAGGAGACGCGTGACTTTTGTTTTTTTATGGCTTCAGCACGCAGTTTGTCACGCAGGCCCCCCTCTGGTTACTCTGTAAAAATTCTTAAAGCAACAGTATTGCACACAGTTAAACTATACACAATTATAAATTTATAAATGCTAAAAAAAATTATAGGACGCAATTGACAAGCCTATTTAACCTATTTAACAGTGGTTAATTAAAGATTGAACAGGTATTAAAAATTCGAAACAAATACGACCGCGGAATTTATAATTCATGTCTCAGACAGTGAAAATGACAGTGATGAGTGATGATGAAGAAAAGATGTGCGCAAAAACTTATGAAATATCATACTGTAGTGAAACTGTATACCATTAAAACATGTAACGATATTTAAAACTCATTTTTATTCCAGTCTTGCCCTTACAAAAAGTTATATTTTTAAAATCTGTGTTAATATATACCTATCCATTAAATCGGATGCAAATCTTTATGTACCACATCCCATCTGATGGTTGATCAGATGTAGCTACAACGCTATGAATATTTCAACATTAAAATCAGTATTCAAAGATCAATAATTTACATACTGTTTACAACGTCGCAAGGTTAATTTATAACATAATTGAAACTTTTAGTATTTGGTTGATTATTCGTTCAATCGTCCATTCACTAGTAGTCAATCAATGTTTCACTTCACTATGGCTACAGTGACAAACAGTGACAGTTGGTCTGACGCCATATTTGATACGGTTTCTGAACTCGGATTTGGAATGGACTTTACAGTTTACAGTTTACTTACTTGTATTGTACTTTATCTTCATTTGTGGTCTGTGTACTTTACTACTTTATATACTTACTCTCAAGGAACATCTTACTCTACTCTTTGTGTACTTTGTTCAACATATGAACATAATTATTACACTGTAATCTTTGACTTCAACTTCAAGGTAATATCTAATTTACAAACAAGGTAATTAAGTTGCTTAGAAAAACAAATCACTTTACAAGAACTTTACAAGAAACAAGTTGTCACATTTTGCTTGTGTTAAAAAATAGGTATAGATGTTAAAATCTTTGCGATGATTTCAGAACTTAACAACATAATCACTATGAAATTCAGAAAACAGGTATATTTATTCTATAGTAATAATAATTGACCGACCAAGCACAAATGGTGGTAAGTAGCAAACCACTACCTATAAACAGAGAAACACCCACAACACATTGACACACTGTGCCCAAAGTCCAACAACTTGAGTGTTAATCTTCATGTGCCTGTTTCCATCCCTTCAGACCAGTACACAGAAGTATTTGTTCAAATAATCAAAAATCATAGGGTACATTGTCTTCCACCAATCTGTTATATTATCTCACATCTCTATCCCAATGGACAACACAAATGAACCCAGACTGTCCTTTTAATGCAGTAAAGTAAACTCAACTGTTTGGTCGCAAATAATGGGTGTGGGTCACATTTTTTCACTCCTTTGAACCTGCCTGTCAACCCATACTGGAGTAATTTGGTTAACTCAATATACTAACCTGCGAGGAGGGAGATCTGGTTCTGCATATAGTTTGTTACCTAATAACTCTATTGCTTCAACAAACTTAGTTTTTATGAAAGTTGTGACCTGATTGGTCATGGTTCAGTAGTTTTGTGTTAAAGTCAAATAAACTGGAATAAGTAAGTTGCCTAAATATATTTTTATTTTACCTATATTTATTTTTTAAATCAAGTGAATACTTAACCATACACAATAATAATATTATGTATCGATGAGCGAGACCTATCTTTTATTATTGATGACTGAATATAATAAATTAAATCTTATTAAAACAGAAAAACTTTCTTAATGGGCAATTCTAAGGCCAATCAGATCTTCATCCCAGTTATAGAATTTTGCTGGTAATCCTCTGGCACCTACTTCTACGGCGTAATACCTAACCATATAGCCATTTTTAGTTACTTCAAAGTCATATTATTTATTCACTTTTATATTGTGGTCCTTTGGAACATTAGTCTCCCACAGCATAGTAAGCTCTACAAGTTATTAGGTTTGTTGGAAAAAAGGAAAATGTCTGGTCTAGATCTTGAAATAGCAACATCCACTGGGAATTTATAATGTTCATATGTATCCACTAATAAAGACATATCAGGTGCAGGACCTAGGATTGAAAAGGGTTATGAATTGTTTTTTTGGAAAATTGAGTCTGTTTTGACAAAGTTAAATTGTCTTTTTAATTTGTATTCAATCCTTTTTGAGCTCTATCTACTGAAAGACTGAAAGGCATAAAGCTTCATATATAATTTGAAGTACTCTTATCATGATGACGTGAGTGAAGACCCTTATCCAGGAGCACCTTGCATTGAACCAACAAAATGTGTTACTGTTCCTATTGCCACCATATTGGATATTTTTATATTGGAAGAATAGATATTGGAAGAATCAGTGGCCTTACTTTTTAAAAGCATTGCAATAAAATACGTAACTCTGTTACCTTTAAACGACTAAACCACTAAACCGATTTTGATGAAATTGGTTTATGGATAAATTGGAGCAGAACACTCTATCCCAGAAAAATGTATGTTTCTTGTAGGATTCGTTCAACAACTTACACCATAGACCACATGATAAGTATAGAAATTAGAGACTGGATGTTTGTAAGACTTTAACATTCGGGGTAAAAATAATTACCTATACCGACTTATTTAGTAAGTAATCAAATCTCAGCGGAACCTTTTTGAAAAATCTTCTCAATTAGTGAAAAAGCGTGTCTGATTCATTAGACCGCTACAAAGGGCGGCGGCCCCTCAAGAGTTTTAAAAAATAAAAGATAAAATTTGTTTCGGGAGAAAAATTTCAATTACGTTGAAGTAAGTAAAAGTATACATTGAGTAACCGGAAAATCTAAATATAATTTTATCTAAAAATTGTAACTTTAACTTTCGCCTTTATTAAATCGCAGAAAACTGCTATAGTTTGAGAATTACGTTTTATTAGTAATTTATTTATTAAAAGTTTCTAAGGTGAACATTCGTCCATCCCCGTATACGACATACGTTTGCCCACCCGCACGGCCACCTCCTTGCCTGGTCTCGTCATACATACATTACCGGCTTAGCAATAATATTTCATAAATTGCCTAGACATTATACAGGGTGTTTCGGAGTATTTCCCATAACTTGGGGGTGTCGACGAGTCCACTTATAGGAGCCGAACTGCACATCACATAACTAATATTTTTTAACTAAAAAATATAAAATATATCTCCGGCTATCCTTGTAACACACGCCTATATCTATCCTCGCATTTCAAAATACCTAATACTTGGCTATGTCACAATTATAAGGATATATCGGGGCATCGACTATATTCCACTTCTGATATCGGGCGAAGCCGTAGTCTAAGAGCAGGTTCTAAGCTTTAAGTGTCAAGGATGGCAGATACACAAAGTAACACTATCAATCATTTAACTTACAACTACAGGTCTACCCTCTATATTGATCAATACAGCGCTGATACCATCACATATAAACCAGGGTTATCTATGATAGAGCAAGGAGTCAGCCACCAGCTGATGTCAGACTTGTAACTGATCCAGTTGGGTTAAAGACGTCTTTTACAGTATACAAACACCTAACAATGCAATGGCCTTACTTCTATTAACTCACCCACTGAAGTTCGGAAACACTGTCACTATTTTAACACTGCACCATTACTATTTAACAAATGGAAGACGAGTATCCATTCCAAGAACTTGATTACACTAAACTACTCGACCAACAGGCCACAGAGTGGGAAGGCATCTCCACTCCGTAAAACGTACCGCCTAGGCACCATTTTAACGCAATACCTTACCCGTACCCTACCCGTACCCTTCCCTACCCTACCCTATCCTACCCTTCCCCTTCCCTATCGTACCCCTACCTCTACCCTAATCTACTCGTACCCTATTCTACTCTACACCTTCCCTACCTTACCCCTACCCTAGCCCTACCCTTAGCAAAATTGGCCCTGCCCTTTGAGCGTGGTGCGATGACCAAAGGACTATTTCCCAAGAGACTTCTATGCTAATATTATAAAGAGGTAAAGTTTGTTTGTCGTCGTAGGGAGTAATCTCTGGATCTACTGGACCGATTTGGAAAATTCTTTTACCAATAGGAAGCTACGGTATTTGCGAGTGTCATAGGCTATGTTTGATCCCCATATTCACACGGGAACGGAAACTACGTAATTGAAACCGCGGGGCGTCATATAGCGACATTTCGAAATTGTGTATTATCTCCGAAACTATGTAACTAATTAACATGCTGTAAAGGGCAAATCTTATCTCTATAATACCACAGTAGATATAACAAGCAGTATAGTAACTCGGCCGTATTTTTGAAATAAATACCTACAGCCGCGCGCTCCGTAAACATGTGATAGGGCTGCCCGCCTCCAGCATTTTAATTACAATTGCCAACTTTGTGTTTCGATTTAGTTTTGTGATTGTAAATATACTTTTTCTTAAATAAACAAATAAAATACTTTGTAAATTGTAGTAAAATAGGAAGTGATCAATAAAATGAGTGTTGTTTTTTGATTGGTAAATTTAAATAAGGCTGATACTGATCAATGATCTTGAAGGACCTTCATATATTTATTTTGGTGAAGCCATCTAGGTATTACCGCCACACTAGGTGACCAAATAATAAAAAACCGTGTCGGGCCACGCGCAGTGTAGGGTTCCGTAGATTATGTTAGCACTTTAATCCCTTATGTAATGCATACAAATACCGATAACGATATCCGACACTATAGAATAAACGATAAAAAATTGGTCCTGACTTGGCATGAAATCAAAATCAAAATCAAAAATCATTTATTTCAAGTAGGCTCAGTTTACAAGCACTTTTGACACGTCAGTTGACTATTTGTAAAGATTCTACCACCGGTTCGGAAGGCAGGTTCTGCTGAGAAGATACCGGCAAGAAACTCAACAGTTGCTCTTTTGAAAAAGTCATACAGTATTATAATTTACAATTAATAACAATTACTGTTTACATTTTTTATAGTTTTACTTTCTGTGTGAAGGTGGAAGCTGATCCAACGACCTCCAAGCATCTTTATCATTAAGGAACTCATCAATGTTGTAGTACCCTCGACTAAGTAGATGTTTTTTAACACATTGCTTAAAGCTATGCATTGGCAGGTCCATCACAGTCTTGGGGATCTTATTATAGAAGAGTACACCCAAACCTACAAAAGATTTTTTTACTCTTTGGAGACGATATGCAGAAATAACTAACTTATGCCCGTGTCTAGTAAGACGTGGGTTTAAATCTCCTTTTCGTTTGTACAAATTAATATTTTGTCTTACATAGATTATGCTGTTATATATATATTGACAGGCTACTGTTAGTATACCTATTTCTTTAAACTTTTGACGAAGGGACTCGCGTGATTTTAATTGATATATTGCTCGAATTGCTCTTTTTTGAAGAACAAATATAGATTGTATATCGGCAGCCTTGCCCCACAATAAAATACCGTAAGACATTACGCTGTGGGAATGTAGGGAAGGTACCTCAAAAAAAATTAAGATTGACCGGGCTCGCTAGTTTACTAAAAAAATCTGGATAGGTATATTAATATCAGCCGGCTCTTTACTCTTTTTATTCAAATACATTAAAGTATGAGCAACACAATGATGTTGTTAAATTCAATCAACTTCTTTACTTAACTTCTTTATGACATTAAAATACAGGTAGGTATACAAAACATACATGTCATAAGATTTAAATCTATGTATTACATAATAATCAAAGAAAACAACCTAAATGAAGAAGTTAATAAATAATTATTTAATAATATTATATTACCGTTTTCGTCATTTACCTATTTACACAATTTTATTATTTAAGCGTTTATTTATATATATTTTTTTTTAATTATGCCTTTAGAATACAAAATATTAATTAAACTTTATAAAAATAATAGCCCACCAGTTGCGAGGCTTTTTTTCCTAGTCGTCATAATTAAGAGTGTGCAATATGTAATTTGGTGGTTACAAATGGTTCTGGATCTCAGATTCTGGAAAAGTTAGGAGCCTGATATATGGGTAAATGATATTTCAAAGTGTTAGCTTCGTTATGACTATACAAAATACACAATTTGTAAAACTTTTCTCGATAGTTTATTTTTTGAAAAATACATGTTTTGCTCACATTTTGCTTTTGATCTCAGGAAAAGTAAACTTTTTTTCTTAAATTTTTGTTTGGTATAGAAAATTAGGTATATATCTTGAACATGGCCATTTTGTTTCTCGTTATGTTGTTTAATTTACTTGCAATTAGGTAAAAATGGTTTTAGCGCTCACGTCATAAAATTTGCGTCGCGCGTCAATCGCTCTGTGCTTTTCACTCACGTGAAACTCATAATTCGGCGTCTCGTTTGCGTATCGAATTTTATCCATATCTCCTAAGCTCCTGAGCGATGCTCTTGCGACGGATCTTCAGATCAAAATTCAGAAGTTTCGGAACAAACTTTGCTGACACACGTCTCATGCCCAAAACATCCGAAAAATTGCATTAAGGTAATTTTTTGATTTTCAAAACAATTTACTTCACAACTTCTACGATATCTTTTGTTGTTAATGTGCTAGGTGCGTCCAGAGGGAGGTTCGTCTTTGGCATCTTCTCGGTCATCTTGGAAACAACATTTAACATTTGTTTTACTTAAAGCAGACTTAGCATACGCCATTGTCAACATTTCAAAAGTTTTAGAGTAGGTACTTGATTCCATTTTTCACACAAAATTTGATTTAAATTGTTTGCTCCACTTTTTTATAATAATAGAAAATCGCCGAGCACAGCAGTAGGTATACCTGTTACCTTTTTATCTGTCAAAAACAAACTAAGTATGTATCAAATATATATTTGAAACTCTAAACATAAGTCGCGAACTTTTTTGTAGAACTTTTAAAGGTACATAAAGCCTTCATACATTGATTTCAATTTTACACAATGGTTAAGGCAGCGCATGCGATTAAGTCTGTTTAAGAGGAGTTTCATCCAACCTGTATGACAAAAACTGTGATAACTCTGCTAATATATGTGATTACCAATATAAAATAGCATATAGCACTCCTCGATAACGTAGCATTCTACTGGTGAATGAATTTTTGAAATCGGATCAGTAGTTCCGAAGATTACCCCATTTAAAGAATGTTACAAACTTACAAACTTTACCTCTTTATAATATTAGTATAGATAGATATAGATAAATTTAAATTTATTATACTGTTAATTCTTAGTTTTAATTTAATTATTAATATGTAAAAATAGCCTAATTACATAACATGGGAGGTAAATAAAACTGGTTTTTGTTTTTTACTTTTTTACATTACCTGTATTTTTTTTGATATGATCTTTAAGATTAATCTAAAGTAATTTTAATGTAATTTGATAACTTGAATTACTCTACCATGTGTAGTAATAAAGTAAATTTCAACACGAGATTTTGCCTATAATAGTCCAAGCGGCTACCGCCATAAGAGTGGTTATCCGGTATCAGTACAACAACAGATTTGGTTACTTGATATATCAGGTGAATAATAAACCATTGGTCTGGTAGCCTTAGTAATAGTACCTGGTACTTAGTAGTAACGGGTTCACATTTTTAGCTGAATATAATTTTGATATAATTTTTCTGTAAAATTGATGTGCACAGCATAAGAAAATATTAAAATTTTGGTTTTGCAAATAAAATTGCTCTGGCACCTCAGTACATTAATCATAACTCTGTCAGACCAAGATTAAACGAGTCCTTTACTGCTATTATTTTATAGAATCAGTTGTCCAAGTATCTGTGGATCCAGTCCCAGTACTTCTCCACGTCCGTGAACAGGGTGTAGCTCTGAGTGCACGGCTCTCCCGGGGGTCGCACGGTGCGGGACAGGATGCCCTTCACCTGCCAGGAGCCTGTCACCTTTCTATCCTGTCCTGTACTATCCTGTACCTTGTCGGGGGTGAACACCTGCAAATGACCAGTTTGTGACTTTTATGAGACTTTCAGAAAATCAAAATTATCATCACATCTGATTGACTTGACATCTACATTTCACGTCGACAAGCACATGGCAGGACATGGTCGTCGCACACGATGCCATGCGTTGCTTCGTTATTGGCGATGGTGTATCACTTAACATCAGGTGTACTGTATGCAACTGTATTACCAACTACTTCAGTAATCAAAACGTACATTTTGTTACTCAGTATGTAAGATGTTAATAAAAGCTTCGTTAGAAAAAACATCTGGGACAATTGTGGTAGTTTTCAGTATCACTATGTTATGGTCCAGAGAATTACTGCCATCTGAATGGTCCTTTAAATTATACTACAAAAACGATTACATTATTATCAGCAGCATAGCTGCCAGGTAGGTATTAGAAAATGGTGTAAAGTCTCCACACCAGTTTAAGTCATCGATTGACGATTTTAAAAAAGTTCTTAACTCGCGTTTTCAAGCCAGAATTTGGACATCGTAGTAATTCCATAAATTTTCCTTACCAGGAAAGCGATACCGCCATCACCTTCGCATGTCGATGCTCCTGGAAACAGTTCAAAAATATTTAATTAACTGATAGCGCTATGTTGGAAGGATCACGGACTTCCAAACACCATGGACTCGAGCCACTTGCATCCACCAGATCCCTGTAACTCGCTTAATGTCATCGGTCCATCAAGTAGGGGTTCGACCAACTGTGCATTCCGATGCGGGGTCGCCATTATCTTTGGGACCCCTGCGTCCGTCGGCTCGTCGATGACTTTGATTTGAGTCTGCGGATATCTTCATTTCTGATTCGATCACGCAAAGAAACTTCAAGCTTAGCTCGCTCCATCACACGCTGAGTGACTCTGAGCTTTCTTATCAGGTTCATAGTTAGCGCTCAAGTCTCGGATCTGGAGGTATGACTGGCAACACGCACGCATATGGTTTACTATTATTATTAGAAATATATTATGGTAATTGTTACCATCTCCGAGGTATCCCGCGCAGAAGGTGTGTCCGTTCAGTCGCCGCTTGTACAGCACGGGGTCGCGCTGGATGCAGTCGTGGTCGGACACCAGCGGCAGGTTGGCTTGCAGCAGACTCTCCAGTTGCTGGTCGTCATCGTCGTACCCCCACCCTACCATCTGGAATGCCGATTTATAAATTTATATACTTTGTTCATTTTTGATACTTCTGATAGTTACTGTACATGACTAACTGTCAATTTTTAAACTTTTACAATTTTATAACTGTAAACAGATTGTAGTGCCTATGTAGATATACTATATAGGCACTATTCTTATCACACATCTATTCTTATTTACTTGCATGAAGGATTTTCACTTACAGCACCAGTAACGTTGCCCACAAGTGGGCCAGCGGCCGCGTTGGGCCACAGACACGCGGGCTGTATGTTAGAGCTGAACGGGACATCCTGCGCTAACCTCAGCAAAGAGAGCTGGTCGTCGTAGTCAGCTGACTTGTAATTTTTGGCAGTTATTATCTCCTTAACCTGAAAAAGACAGAAATCGCAGTTACGAACTCAGCACTGCCTGTCCCTGTCTAATACGATACTATGGATAAAGAACGATAGAGTCTAGAGATGAATTCAAAACTCACACTGTCGAGTTATAAGAACATCGTTACAAAATAGTCCTATTGCTGCACCGCTACATAGTCGATGTCCTTTGAACATGTACTAATGTGTGGTTTGGTTCGTCATTTCATATACGCATTGTGAGATTATGGAATAGCTCTGGCTGCTAGCTGGCTCTTGATAGCTTCTGTTTCCCCTGCCACTTAAAATATTTAATATTTAAGTCAAGAGCGAATAGAATCTTCTGGTGTAGGCAAGTACTTTTCACCAATGGGCTGCATGATATAGCTTACGCGGCGTGATTGCAGCTAAGCGCTTGCTTATTACAACAAATAAATAGTTAAAGAATCAATAAAAACAATAATTATCCAGGACGACATTTCGCCCCAACTTTCACTTGTTACCTTAACCTTCGTCGTGATATTGTTATTTCTTGATTAAACTTCAGCGTGAGTGGCAAATTGTTTGAAATCGTGAGTATTTTAGATAGTGGCGTGGAAAAGGTACATAGCTGCTTTCAATTTAAGTTTTCATACATCATCATCATCATAATCAGTCGATGGACGTCCACGGCTAGACATAGGCCTCCTGTAACCTTCAAACACCACGATTACATTATCGTAGGTAAATAGCGATAATTAGGTAAGCACTTTCGACGATCAAAATAGGAATACTTTCTTGTTCGAAAACGATTATTTGAATGGAATCAGCTTTAAGGGCTCTCGATTACAAGCAAATTATTCCCAGGTGTATCAGAGAGGTTTTAGAAAATTTCCGTCTGTCACTATTACTATCGTATAATAGAGCACCTACCTTTCTCCATTCCACCTCCAAGATATTCTACTTCGGTCATATTCATAGATCCTATCCTAGTCGAATAACAGGTAACAGAGATGCACTTACGTTTCTCCGTTGTACATCCGGTCCGAAAGTGGCTGCGTGGTATATCCCGATCACTACCAATACATCCTTTGGTTTTCTGTTTACAGTACAGTATCCAGCTGTGAAATTAATTAGACCACATGTCATCATCTACATCATCATAATCAGCCGATGGACGTCTACTAATGGACAATGGACACAGGCAATTTTTTGGCTTATATGAAAAACTCACTTTAGAGTTTGGGCTTCTTGCTCATAGGAAACGGGATATGAAGTTCAAGGATAATCCGACTCGCAACCTCGTGGTACAAAAGGCAGTTCTACAAAAATTAAATACCTACAGTTTACCTGTCAAGACAAAAGACTTCGAGATGAGGGTGCCTCCACAGTTGTATCGCAGACTGGTTCGTGTCTGAATGTCGTATATGGCAGCGAACCACGGCCAGTATCCGGCCTGTGCCGGCCCGTCCTCTATCCGCTCACTGGTCACCATGCGGCGACCGCAGTTACGAAGGACATCAGCTTTTTCTGATCTTTGGATTTCTGCACGCTGGATTCAAAACAAAATTATATGAAAAAAACCTTATATTTTTATAATAATCTTTACATCACAATATACGTACAATTATATAGTTTTAAAATGTCTTAAGTTAACGAACCATTACTTATGTGCGTTAACTTTGATCTCAATTCTCAACTGAGTCTAAAGACTTCGATCTCATCTAATCAGAAGATTTCGATCTCATCTGATCAGAAAACTTCAATCTCAATTCTCATCTGATCAAAAGACTTTGATCTCGTCTGACCAAAAATACCTATAAATTTACTTAGTGAAAGTCCGTGTTTCAGAATTTTGTGCTATGCACTTACCCATTGATATTTCTCCTGTTGTGGTGTTTTTCCGGTATTAGCGTATTTATCCACGAAACCCTGAAAATTCGATGTCTTTTTAATCATGAGTGTCTTAATGTTATCGTGATGATTGGTGGCGATCTCACTTGGTAGTTGGGAGATTTACCAATTATTTTTTTTAGGTATCTTTCTACTCGGCATTATACTGGAACGCTAAATTGGAATTGCGTTTTGAATGGTTTGGAACTGGAACGTTAAAAACTAGCCTGTTAGTGTCGAGTGAAATCCTAAATTGAGTGGGGATTGAAACCCAAGCCCGCTTAGTTGAAAACCACAGCATTGATAACTGCGTCAGTCAAGTCGTCATAACTTTTGTTGCGATTGCAACATTTACAAGTGAACTGTAAACGAACTTAAGTTTATCTGGCCGACTGTGACGTGAATGTCATCCACGTGAATAGAAAGGAGTTCGGGTTGCCATGTTGTTTATATATAGAAAAGTACTTTATATTTTTTTTCCGAAATGGCAACAATGTTTATTTTTCCTAAATGCCAGTCGATCTATCAACTACTTATAATAAAACTGTTATAAGACAAAGTCTGTAAATTGAAGATATTTGAAAATTTTAGTTGGAGGTCATAATTTAATCGATACTGAAGACAAATACATATTTTTTTAATTTTTTGTCTGTCTGTATGTATGTCTGTCTGTCTGGCAAAATTGGCAAATGTACTACTAGAAAAAATACTATAAATAATGTCAAATCAGTATGTAATTTAATATTTTTCAAAATTCTTTCCTTAGTGGGTTAAAAAGGGGCTGAAGTTATTTTAATATAAATCATTCATGTTTTGAGTTATAGTGTGGTAAAATGACTAGTGGCACTGGTGGTGGCAAAGGGTCACAAAGGTTACGATCTGGCGACTGGAGATATAATTCTTTATGATAATTAGTAGAAAACAGTCGGTTGCATGTTCCTCCTAGCCACACTAAGTTCTATAATAAGTCATTTACACGTACATCAATTACTCTCTGGAATGGTCTTCCTTATGAAATACGTAATTCAAAGACTTTTTGGAACTTTTAAAAGTCGTTTATTCAAATATTACCTGACAAACTTACAGCCTTCATAAAATGCGGCATGTCTGTCTATTACAGGCACTTGTACGAGAAAATGATACCTAAATAAAATACTCGGGTATTATAAATAGTGGCTCAGTATACAGCATTATGTAATTTGTGGTTCACGGTGCTGGTTAACGATTTAGTTAATGTATTATTAATATTTAATCACCTACTACTAATTCGTGTTGTTGATCTTTTAAAAATAAAAAATGAATAAATTACAAAGCAACTGCAATTGTAATGATAGTTTGACGACCTCTCTCACGCAGTTATTTATAAATATTAATTGGTGGTGTTGTGTATAGATGTGATGAGTTAGGGGACTAGATTAAAGTCCTAGAGGTCGTGGGGTCGATCCTTGCCCGCTCGGCTTTTGTTCTACATGTACATCATATAGGGCGATGGAGCAAGCTATGTTTGGAGTTTCTCTGCGTGATCGAATCAGAAATCAGAAGATCCGTAGAAGAACCAAATTCACGGACATATTGCAGGGAGTCGCTAAGCTGAAGTGGCAGTGGGCAAGGCACATAGTTCGAAGAGCCAATTGACGTTGGGGTCTCAAGGTGCTGGAGTGGTGACCCCGCACCGAAAAGCGCAGTGTTGGTGACCCCCTACTAGATGGACTGAGGACATTAAGCGCGTTGCAGGGAGGTCTATCGGCTGTTAATGATGGCGATACATCTTATATTGGATTTGTTTTATTATTTTTTTAACCGACTTCCAAAAAGGAGGAGGTTCTACGTTCGGCTGTATGTATGTTTTTTTTTTTTTAAATATATGTAAACTCATTAGTATATTAAGCCAAGGTAGATAGATAATGAATACTATCTATCTTTGTATGCGACGCATTAGGAACAATTAACACGTTGCATGAGTGGTATCAAGAATTTGAGCAAAGTCAAAAGAAATAAGAAAAACAAAAATAAACACCCGATAGTTCATAAATCATAAACATTTATATAAGTATACAATAGAATCCACCCAAACACTGGAAAACACACATGCTCATCACAATTATTTTTCATTTATATGGGAATCGAACCCACGGCCTTTGCAGAACTGGTTACTGTCCAGTGCACCACTCACCCTTAAATTGAAAGTACCTAAATAAACTAAAAATAAAGTAATTTTTCCCACCACATCGGGCTCTGTGCAGTGTTCCACGTTGTCGATGGTGAGGCCTTTCACGTTGGGGTTGAGGCCTGGCACCTTTCCCCTCACTTCGAGACCGAGGCCTTCTTGCTGAGTTGAGAACCGTAGCGTAAAGATGTCACCATCACTCAAAGTTATTCTTGAGAACTGGTTATTTTCCTAGAAAAAGTTCATTTAATTAAAATTACTCGTGCTAATATAATCTCCTCCTTTTTTAAAGAGAAGTGTAAAGAGGTCTTCATCGAGTTGGTTATTGGATATTTTTTTACATCAAATTAAATATGTCACTAAATGTGATACTAATGGGTTGACTGAAAAAATTTAGTTTTGGAATTTTTTTTTAAACATTTTACCGGTTTGGATAATATTATGGACAAATTCCATATTAATCGGAAGTATGAAGCTTAGAGAATAATGTAATAAACTATAGGCAAGTGTCAATGTATCAGATTGCTAAGTGACTTGGCGGCACGTCTTTGTCGGTACTTAACCAGGGCCGAAACCTACAGACAAGATCTATCAACGCCAATCACCTATTAGACTATAAAATCCAAATTTCACCTAAATTGCGAATCGAATCCACGGCCTGTGGGCTACAAAACAAAGGCATTGGAAACTGCTCCAAAGAGGTCATCAAACCTCAAGGTAAATTATTAAGTAGGTATTTTCTGTTTTTTCCTCAACACTGTCTTATTAATAATATTGTGTTGGGTTTACCGATATTAAAATTAAAAACACAGAAAAATCTAGTACTTTTTGTTATGTAGTTAATAAATTAAAACAAAAAAAAAATATTTAAATCGGTTCACAAATGACGGAATTATCGCTGGACATACATAAAAAAAAACAAACATACTATACAGCCGAACGTAGAACATCCTCCTTTTTGGAAGTCGGTTAAAAAACATCATTACAATTATATTATTTTAAAGTAAAAAGTTATGCATAACAAAAAAATATACGCGTCGAATTAGTAAATAACTTTCTATCAGTTGTTTTGTCGATTGAAAATAGATTGATAGATACCTAATGATGAAATAGTTCTCACCGATTTAACTCCGAAAGTGATGTTAACTTCAGCATCGAACGAAAATTTGACAACGCTGTTCGCCGGAAAGCTCTTTTTAATATCCAGATTGTAGTCGGTGTATTCCTCCAGAGGCAAGCCAGGCTTTATCCATGCTGTGATGTCTTCCGTATTCTTGCAAGGGTATACCTTGACTGTAGAGCTGGCTATAGGCGACTGACTGTCACATCGTAATATTACTACACATATAAACAACAACACTCGCTTCATTACAGACGAAGTTTGGTCGAATTATAATTAAAGTTTAATTGATTTCAAAGTTGAAAACTAATTATAAAAAATAAGAATGACTGTTTTTCAACAAATAAATTTTCTGACATACGAGTATATGCTAAGAGGTGAGTGCGTCCTTGGTCAAAGACGTGTAACGACTGATAAATGAATACAAGACAAACGTCGAGTATAATCGACACATACGGTTTGCTACGTCATACTAGTTTGAAGTTGCACGTTGACAACGTGTTTATAAGTTTTAGTAGCTCGGCAGTTATGAGGATGGACAGATTTGGAAGGTTTGGGTTCGAGCTTGTGTTTAAATAACCGGAGAAAGCTGAAGCTGGAAGGGGCTTCCACATGTTTATGTTAAGGAAAGAGGAACTAAGCCGCTTAGTACGCGTTCAAGGGATATTGACAAGAAACATCGATCAATCAATTCCTGAACGCACTTTCCGAAACTTTACAAAATATAATATGTTGAATTTTGCCAAGTTAAATCTTTTTTACTATTTAGTATTTAGTGACACACCACTTATAGATATAAAAACCCCTATTTCAGGAAACATATTGTCCTTTTTTGAGAAACCCAATGTGGTTTTTATTATTGATCTTTTACAATAAATTAAATGAATCATTTTAGAATAATAAATAAACGAAACATTTAAGTAAAGAACTACATTAACTATCTGATATTACATAAAATAAGAGGTAAATAAACTCCACTGGTTTTTGTTAAAATAACTGTATTGCTGATATAATCTTTAAGATTAACCTAAACTAATTATAATTTGATAATTTTAATTACTGTACCATGTGTAATTAATATTAGATATATTGACCATAATTCTACAAGACCAAGATTAAGCGAGTCTTTTACTGCGACTTGCTAAGCGAGTGTTTTATTTTTCGGTTAACCCTTACTTATTATTTTTATCTACTTATTATAAGTATCTGTGGATCCAGTTCCAGTACTTCTCCACGTCCGTAAACAGGGCGTAGCTCTGAGTACATGGCTCTTCCGGTGATTGTTCGGAGTGGGACAGGATGCCCTTCACCTGCCAGGAGCCCGTCACCTTACTACCTTGTCCTGTACTGTCCTGTATCTTGTCCGGGGTGACCACCTGCCAACGACTTATTTGTGAATTGAGTTATGAACTTCGAATGGAGTAATTTTTATGTGATTTTGGGGAATTTTGTCAAATTTTTTGTACAAAATTTAAAAATAATCAAAAATATCATTACATCTGCCAGAGACTTGACATCTATATATCATGGCCATGCGTCGAGCTTTGCTTTGTAATTGGCATTGGTGTTCCACTTAACATCAGGTGGACTGTATGCAAATGTAGGCAGTCCACCTTAATACAGTCCCATGAGTATTTAGTATTCAAAATATACCTACATTTCTTATCTTAATGCCTTTCAAATGACTCTCCCAGATCAGAGCAACTAAGTACGATGGGGGAAAGCCACTGAAGTGAGGCTATAGGAACAGTAAGGCTTTCCTTGGTTGGATGCTAGGAGCACCTGGATCTTTACTCACGTCGTCGTTATTGAGTACTTCAAATTATATGCGAAGCTACTTTCAGTAGCTAGAGCTCAAAAAGGGTTGACTAAAAATAAATTAACTTCGTCAAAGCGGACTTAATATTAAATTCCTCTAGTAAACCCTATTCAATTCTAGGTTCTGCACATGATTGGACTTTATTAATGGATTTGGATACGTATGAAAAACATATCGCTATTTCGAGATCTAGACCAGTCATTTGTCATTTTTCCAAACAAACTAAGCTAGTAAGTAGTACTTGTAGAGCTTACCGTGCCGTGGGAGACTAAAATTTTGTGGAATCACAGTATAAAAGTGAATAAATATTATAATAATAATAATAAAGCCCTTTTATTTTCTCCTTATAACATTTACAATATTTTTTAGTAACAATAATTCCTTAAATCTAGTGTTAGTATATTTAATATTTACAATAGGTATGTTAAAAAATATGTTTTTTTTTTTTTTTTTATAACAAAAGAGTATGAATGAATAAATATTATGACCTAACAAATGTACTAACTAATGGCTATGCAGATAGTCTATACACCGTAGAAGTAGGTGCGATAATCCTATCAGCAAAATCTCTTTATAACTTGCCTAAAGTCTTCTTGGCCTCTCTAGAACTGCAGCAAGTTCTATATTAGAACAGGGATCAAAGCTGCTCTAGTAGGATCTTATCAAATTTCGCTAAGCGGGGAGAACAACACGAGAGGAGAAGGGGAGTGGTTATTGATTTTTAAGGCATTTATTAACCCTACGTCCATTGGTCATAAGTCCAGGGACTTGAGTCCGCTGCTCGGAGTTTTTTTTCCCGCACATCCGCACGGTGAATCCATGAAATCCTAAGATATTCGTCTCTCCTCTTATTACTTAGTATTCAAAAATGTAGGTGAAGCTTCTTTGGACAAAGAATCTGGGACAATTATAGTTGTACTGTATAATTAATTAATACCACTATTCAGAATTGCGGTCCAGAGAAGTCAATTCCTGCCTGTTAAGTCATCGATTGACGGTTTTAAAAGAATTCAAGCTAGAATTATGATATTGTTGTAAGAGCAAAGATAAACCCTTACCAGAAAAGCGATACCGCCGTCACCTTTGCATGGAGATGCTCCTGCAAATAGTTAAAAAATAATTAATTCAATGCTAGTTTATGCTATCTTGTAAGGACTTTCAAATACTACGGTCACGGTCTCGAGTCGCTTGCATCCAGCAGCTCCCTGTTACTTGCTTAATGTCGGTCCATCTACCAAAGGGTAAGGTAAATTTTGGGTTCGACCGAAATTGCGCTTACCTATGCGGGGCTGCCATTGGCCTCAGCGTCGATCGGCTCGATTCATAGTTAACGACCAAGTCTCGCATTTTTTTTAATTCTTTACAAGTTAGCACTTGACTACAATCTTACCTGATGGTAAGTGATGATGCAGTCTAAGATGGAAGCGGGCTAACTTGGCAACGTACCAGAACGCTAAATCGCTTGGCGGTACGTCTTTGCCGGTAGGGTGGTAACTAGCCACGGCCGAAGCCTCCCACCAGCCAGACCTGATTAAGATAATCTCAATCTGCCCAGCAGGATCTCCGTTTTGTAAATGCACCGTGCATACCACTGCGCCACGAAGGCCGTCAAAATCCGTCATCCGTAGAAATCGCTGGCAACACGCACGCATATGTATTAGTAAAATGTATTTATTGGTGGTGATTGTTACCATCTCCGAGGTATCCCGCGCAGAAGGTGTGTTCGTTCAGTAGTCGCCCGTACACGGGGTCGCGCTGGATGCAGTCGTGGTCGGACACCAGCGGCAGGTTGGCTTGTTGCAGAATCGTCAGCTCCTCGTCGTCATCATCGTACCCCCACCCCACCATCTGCAGCACAGTCGTCTTCGTCGTTAGAAATTTTAGAAAGACGATTTTTACTAGCGCCAAAATAACGATTTTTCGACAGCTTAAGGTAAACTTTCTTACTATAATTATTATATAATATACTTATTAATATACGTATTACTAGCGGACGCCCGCGACTTTCAACTACCCCTACGCTACCCCTACGCTAACCCAACGCTGCCCCTACGCTACCCCTACCCTACCCCTACGTTAACACTACCCTACCCCTACGCTACCCCTACGCTACTCCTATACTAACTCTACGCTACCCCTACTCTACCTCTACTCTACACCTACCCTACCCCTATCCTACTTCTACCCTACCCCTACCCTACCCCTACCCTAGGCGTGACCAAGGGAAATATGGATTCATTTATATATATATATATAGATAATAAAAAATCATTTACTATATTTTGAATATTTTCGATACTTCTGATACTGACTGTACACCAGATACACACTGTGTTGATTTTATTTTTTAATTATATTAAAGATTGTATTATATTCTATTGTATTTATTTCCTATGTAGTATATTCTATTCTTATTTACTTGCATGAAGGATTTTCACTTACAACAGTGATGTTGCCCACCCGTGGGCCAGCGGCCGCGTTGGGCCACAGACACGCGGGCTGGATGTCGGACCTGAACGGGACATCCCGCTCCAACCTCAACAGAGACAGCTGGTTGTCATAGTCAGCCGATTTGTAGTTCTTGGCAGTTATTATCTCCTTAACCTGAAAAAGACAGACATCGCAGAGCTCTGCACCGCTACGTAAGCGATGTCCTTTGGACGCGTACGAAACGGTTTGCTTAGTTTTTATACGCACAACGAAGATATAAGAAAGAAAGAATTCATTTATTTATTTTTAATTGCCACACTTAACCCTTAAACATTTTTGTAGTGCCTGATACTTAGGCAAGTCAATAACCAAAAGTAGTATGTAGATATTGAATGCTCTGCCAGCTTCTGTTTTCCGCACCATTTGCAATAGACTAAGATTCCCATTATTAAGTCAAGAGTAAATAGAATTTTCTATACAGGAGCTTTTCACTGTCAGGCTGCATCATTGCTTACCATCAGGCGTGATTGTAGCCAAGCACTTGCTTATACAGGCTGTCCCGTAAATATTATGACATACTTCACAGGGTTCTGATATCAAGGCCTACTAAAATATCGTAACTCGTATGTTAGCCGATAATTTACGGTTTTTAATTAAGTTATATTGAATGTTCTACAAAGTACAAAAATTACCACCTTCAGTGCAATTTAGTAGTACAATTACCAATAGAATAATTACTCAAACGTTGGTTATATATTATTATTACTATATTTTACAGGTTTAAGGTAACAGAGATGCACATACGTGTATCCGTTTCACGTCTAAGGAGTAATCTGTCAAGTGATATATCCCCATTGCTGCTGAGATTTTCTCCGGTTTTTTGTTTGCAGTACAGTATCCAGCTGCAAAATTAATAACACTATTTGTGATCTTCATCATCAATATTAGCCAATGGAAGACTTCTACTAGACATCTCTTGTCCTCCAAACAATACGGCCTCGAGCCACCATCGTCCACACATTAGTATTAATACGAATATGTATATGTCGGGGCATTGACTATATTCCACTTCTGATATCGGCGGATCGAACTAAATACTACTTTTGATAACGGAGAAGCCGTAGTCTAAGAGCATGTTCTAAGCTTTATGTGTGATGGATGGCAGATACACAAAGTAACACTATCAATCATCACCGAATCGACCATTTAACTTGCTAATACAGTTCTACCCTCTATGTTGATCAAGTACAGCGCTGATACTATCACATGTAAACCAGGGTTATCTAACGTAGGGCAGGTAGTCAAGCACGAGCGGATCTCAGACTTGCAACTGATGTCAGTTGGATTGAGGGGTCCCTTTACGACTAGTCAATGCTCTTCATCTCCGCTCGCGTTGGCTCCCAGCTAATTAATTAACAATGCAATGGCCTTACTTTTATTAACTCACCCACTAGCTTCTATCACTATCACTATCACTATCACTATTTCACTATGCTTAACAAATGGAAGACACAAATGGAAGACGTCTATCCATTTCAAAGACCGCGATTACAAGTGAGCCGCTAAACTAGAAGACTACAGTGGGGGCAGGGTGCTTCACTCTCTAAAGCGTACCGGTTGCGCGCCATTTTTGCGGCTACCGACGCAATGCTATTGGACAGAGTCGCGTGATCAATCTTTCAGTCTTATTTATTTAAACAGTAAATAATTAAAACCCAATTACATGAAACCTGATTCTAATATTATCACAATAATTAATGTAGATTTTGCTAACCGATCAAATAACTCACTCGCCGACATATACACAGACAGAACAAAATGCAAAAAATTTACATTACCTAAGTATGACCTACCTACCTAAGTAGGTACTAGTGTGCTTAGTTTTAAATAAGTTTGTAAAATGATGGTAAACAAAAAAATTAACCTTGGCTGAGTTTGTTGTGGGCTCTTCTCCGACCCCTCTTTGGAACCCTCGTAACTTTATTTTAAGTTTTCGACTATTATTAGCACCTAATGGTGGTAATAATAGTCGAAAAATTTATTGATTAAATTATATTATGGCATAATCCTGACATTTCTAAAGTGCTTGTAAACTAAGCCTAATTGAAATAAATGAATTTTGAATTTATATGATTTTTTTTCATGGTCCCAATGTTGGAAACTGCCGCTGTTGGTTGACAATAATGTGTCTTTTTTCTAGAGAGTTCTATCGTTTACACATGCTAGGCTACAGGGCTTGTAGCTATGTGGCAGGTTGATTACGATTATAGAAAGAGTATTGACAGACAACATGGCTAAAGCCCCGGCACTGATTTATTACTTGTAGTTCTACACACCTTGGTGTCAAATCGCCTGCAACCAGAAGCTACTAAAATTTATAATTTTCAGCCAATTCTAATGGTCTACTTTCTTGTCGGAAAGAGGATATAGAGCTTAAACACTAGCTCCAATCCAGATTTGAGGGCTTAGGGCTTGCATGCTTTAGTATTTAACGATCACTTACAGACGTTCAAAGAGGTTAATCTAGTCTTACTCTATGCAGACGGTAATGATAATGACCAATACCAACTGTTTTACATATTTTCCGCGGCACAGAGGTGTAACACTACTGTCATAGGTACTATGGGCTGAGTAAAAAAAAAAAAAGTAATTCATAGTTCGACCCACGACCTGGTGTTCCGAAGGCATTGGACCAAAAGGCATTTCTAAAAAAAACATTGTTTACCTGTCAAGACAAAAGACTTGGAGATGAGGGTGCCTCCACAAATGTAAAACAGACTTCCTTGCTGCAACTCATATATGGCCACGAACCAGGGCCAGTATCCGGACTGTGCCGGTCCGTCCTCTATCCGCTCACTGGTCACCCAGCGGCGACCGCAGTTACGAAGGACATCTGCTTTTTCTGATCTTTGGATTTCTGCACGCTAGATTCAAAACAAAAAATACTTGAAAAAACCCTTATATTATCGCCGCGTTGCAACGACTTGCGGTACGAACGGCTTCAGTCTGCTCGTGGCCTTCGAGCCGCCCACATCTTTTGTTGTGTAATTCTTTACGGGTTACTTGGGATAGGCGGGGAGAGTGATTTGAGTGGAAAAGGGGAGTGTTTGTTAATAGTCAAAGGCGCCTTTAACCCTACACACAACGTTCACAAGTGCGTGACTTAACTCAATGTTGTGAATCATAATCTCTGTTCGACATTAGTTTTTTTATTTTTGTAATCACTTTTGAGTCTGCTAAAACTTATATTTATAAGGGGGTGCAATAGGAGCTTACATCGATTTTTCAGTATTTAATAAATACGTATTTAAAAAGTTATCACATCTGATCAAAATACTTCGATCTCAATTCTCAATTGATTGAAGGACTTCGATCTCAACTGATCAAAAGATTTCGATCTCAATTCTCATCTGATCAAAATACTTTGAACTCGTCTGACCGAAATTACCTTAGTAAAAGTCTGTGTTTGCAGATTTTTTGTCATTGTTTATAGTGTGATGGATTCAACTTACCCATTTATATTCCTCTTGTGGTGACGTCTTTCCGATGTCAGCGTACTTGTCAACGAAACCCTGAAAATTTGGTTTATTTTTACCTGACTGCGTCAGAAGGAGAATGTTTTTATGAATTGGAACGGGCACATTTTACATTTTTTTTTATTGAAAATTAAGCATCTCACATACATTTTTACAAGCTACTTTATAATTGTTAGTATTTAAAATGATGGTAAACTTCACTTGCATAAATTTTTTACAGGACATTTTCTTAAAAATCAGGTTATGGTACGAGGTCAATTAACCTCGTGCCATACCACAGTTTTAATGCGAGGTCAAAAAATCCCGTAATGCACGGTACGAGCTCAATTAACCTCGTACCACACAACAAGTTTTAGTGCGAAAAACCTCTTATTGCACGGTACGAGGTCAATTAACCTCGTAACACGCCACAAAAAGCTTAATAACGAGGTCAAAAAACCTCGTATTGCACGGTATGAGGTCAATTAACCTCGTACCACGCAACAAAAAGTTTTAGTACGAGGTCAAAAAACCTCGTATTGTATTGGTTATAAAAAAACAGTGACGCAGCGAACGAGTTAAAAAAAATAATAATAAGTAAAATAAAACATTATTTATGTCTAAAATAAGCATAGCTTGAGTGCTTGAAAATCTCATAGTTCCCATGGGTTTTGTGAAAAATATATACACAACAACTATTCTTACCACATCGGGCTCCGTGCAGAGCTCCACGTCGTCGATGGTGAGGCCTTTCACGTTGGGGATTAGGCCTGGGACCACGCCCATCACTACGAGGCCGAGGCCTTCTTGCTGAGTCGAGAAACACAGCGTGAAAATGTCGCCATCACTGTAAGTTATTCTTGAGAACTGGTCATTTTCCTAAAAAAACATTAATCATTTTTTTAATTAAAGCTACTAAGTACAAAAAGTGAGTAAAGAAGAAGGAAGCTATTCTCAGAGTATCTCTGCGTTATTGTATTAGAATTAGAGATCGGAAGAAGGACCAACCAACAAACCTTACCGACAAAGCGCAACGAGTCGCAAAGCTGAAGTAGCAATGGGCGAGGCATATAGTTCGAAGAGCAGATGGACGTTAGGTTAATAAGGTGCTGGAATGTTGACCCCACGCTGGAAAGCGCAGTGTTGGTCGACCCTCCAGTAGGAAGTCCGAAGATACCAAGCGAGTTGCAGGTAGTCGCTGGATGCTGTTGTTTGAAAGCCTTTAAGGGAGGCTTATGTTCAGCAGAGGACGTCCATCAACTGATAATGATGATGATGACTGAGTACAAAATAACAAGTGTTGATTGGTTTTTAAATAAAGAACTTGGTGGTAAACCTACACACCTTCTCGTATTTGCCTGTTCTTAGGCACGACCGAAGTCAATGAAAGTCAACATCAAAATACTTTCCTTTAGGCTATACCTACTTCATATGCTGTAGGTTGATGCGGGTTCGATTCACTCTTGAAAGTTTATCGCGATTCACGGTAATAGCACGTATTAAATTTATGAACGTCATAAGGCTACTGTCTGCACCATCTGAATCGATCCCGCGACCTATCTCAAAATAAAGGCATTGCAAATTGTCTTTGGAACAGTTTGCAAAGGCTTTGTTTCAACAAACCTCAGGGTCAATAATTATAGTAGGTTTTTTCTAGTTTTCCTCAACGCTGTTTTTTTAATAGTCATGTGTAAGGTTTTCCGGCTTATAGATAAAGATTTTTGTTTCTTAGACATTATTTTTTCTTTAATGTGGTTTCGTGTGTAAACAATCAATCATCTCCCGTATTACTTTAAGGGTTGGAATTTATTTTCCAAATTTATGTGGAACAACTTTTTAATTATTATTTATACTAATAAAATATAAAAACATAAATGAAAATCAGTAAAATGCGTATCAAAAAAATATACGCGTCGAATTAATAACGTTCTCTCTGATTTTTCAAGAGACTGAATACTAAGCCCTCATTCGCACGAGCGTTTAAATAGAACAAATGCATTTCCAAGTATATGTTCATAAGCTGTCGTGTAAACATATACATGGGAATGTATTCTATTTGAAAGCTCTCGTGCGAATGAGGGCTGATAATGATAAAATAGTTCTCACCGATACAACTGCGAAAGTGATGTTAACTTCAGCATCGAACGAAACTTTGACAAAGCTGTTCGCGGGGAAGCTCTTTATAATGTCCAGGTAGTACTTGGTGTATTCCTCCAGAGGCAAGCCAGGCTCGATCCATGCTGCGATGTATTCCGTATTCTTGCAAGGGTATACTTTGACTGTAGAGCTGGCTATAGGCGACAGACTGTCACATCGTAATATTACTACACATATAAACAAACACACTAGCTTCATTATAGATGAAGTTTAGGGAAACTTATTAAATCTTTATTGATTTTGGATGTTGAAAATTAATATTAAAACACAAGAATGTCTGGTTTTCAATATACAAATATATTATTTTGAATATAAAAATGCTAATGCGTTGGCCATGGTCAAAGACGTGTAACGACTGAATTGGAAGACAAAGTGATGGTTAACTTAATTCGTCTTTAACACATACAATTTGTTACGTCACGCCAGCTCGAAGTTGCTAACCTGTTTAGAAGCCGTCAACTCAGCAATATGAGGATTGACTCAAACTTGGAAGATTTAGAGTTCAATCCCCACATCGCACTTAGGTACTTTTGTTTTCTTCTTCAAAACACAACTTCAAACTTCAAAAATAGATGATGATTTGAGTCAAATGGAATGAATGATTTTGTCTATTTTCAGGGTATCGTTTGATAGACCATGACTAAAAACGAAATAGGAGAGATATCCTTCTAGATAATTCATTAGAAACCTTATTAATTTGTAGAGTGATAAATTATTTAGTCGTAGAATTTACTAATTAAGGGCTTTATTAACACACTTTAATTGAAATCTTCTCTTAGGGGGATCGCAATGTATCCTATCCCCTAATGGGTGGCATTTTTCAAACGTTTGTCACAAATTTTTGTTTTTCAGTTCATCCCTGAAAACCCTGCCCTGCATTCATGTATTGCACGTTATACGTCGTTATAATTTGTTAATAATAAGTGTGAATGTTTATAACTCCTTCGTGAAGTTTGGAATTTAGATTAATTTATAGCCCAAAAACGCATAGACTACTTTTTGTCAAACATTCTGTAAACACGGATAAGTGCTACATGTAAATCGAAGTGCCACTTTGCTAAGACCCATAAATACGAAAAATGAAAGTAAAACTACACTAGTGTACACATCGATTTTTTAAAGTGAAGACCTCGTGTTATAAGAGTCAGTCCTCCAACTGATCTAGTCTGAACAGACAACCCCACAACCTCGCCCTGGCCCTTGCAAAGTCACGGTTCAGCCACGGTCACAATCAGTCATCCAACTGAGTGAGGATCCATTCCCGGAATTTGTCTACATTAGTAAACACTGCGAAGCTCTCCCCACACGAGATGAGGGATGAGGGCTGTGCGCTGAAGGACAAAAGTCCCCTTAAGTGCCAGGAGCCTGACACCTTTCCGCCTCCGCCAGGGGACTGATCATCTGGATTGAACACCTGAAAAAGTCAACTGTTTACAAGGTGATAGTAATTGATCTCTTATGGCAGAATGATTTGGCCTCAATAATAAAACGTACGATTAAATTTGATAAAAACTTTTTTTTAATAAGAACCGAATGTAATTTGTGGGAACAAAAAATAGGACGAAAGCTTAAATAAATCAACATTATTATGACAATCATCTCCTCCCATCCTCCCATCATCCTAAGTTCGTAGGTGTGGTCATGACAGGCTCTTCGTTCATTCGATTTGTTCAAACTTTTTAACGATGAATAAACAGTTGATTATTTGACTAATAAATGGACAAGTGCGAGCCTAATGCCACCATCTAAGAAATATGTCTACGTACGTTTCTTACCAGAATATCTCCAGGAGACTGATATTGATTCGACCATTCAAATTATTGTAAACTCGTGATTAGGTGCCTAATACTTACCAGAAAACCCATTCCACCATCGCCATTGCATACTGAAGTTCCTGCAGAAGGTTAAAATCACAATAAGTTGCTTTTTGTTACTTCTTCTCAGCAGAACCGATTAGGAAGAATTTTGAAAAAATAATCTTTTTAACATAAAAATGGATCTGACTTCAAAAACGTATTTCAGGTATTTTCATTTTAACACAAAATTACCTATATACCTATTTTCATGGAAATTAAATGGGACCAATCTCGAAGTATACTTTTTCAAACAAAAAGAGAATTTCCAAAATTGTTTAATAAATTACGAAGATATGAGGTAACAAACATAAAAAAATCCGCGCGAATTGAGAACCTCCTCCTTTTTTTTAAGTTTGTTAAAAATTTATGTAAAATGGAGTAACACATAATATTTATCAATCGACGTAGGCTAACTAGAAAAACGAGTCAATTAGTATATAATTGGTCTGATGAAAAACAATATTTTTTTGAAGTTTACCTTGTGCAGAATATCCCGCACAGAAGTTGTTCTTGTTGAGTACGAGAGTGAAGTCGGGGTGTGCGTCTGTGCAAATGGCGTTGGACACCGTTGGCATGTTGGCTTGCTGGAGACTCGGCATCGGCTTGTCATACTCGTCGAACCCCCACGCGACTACCTGGGAGTGGGAACTCGGACATGACGAATGGGAAAACACTGTATTCATTTCATTATCAACCCTTATTCGGCTCTCTGCTGAGCTCGAGTCTCCTCTCGGAATGAGAGGGGTTAGGCCAATAGTCCACCATGATGGCCCAATGCGGATTGGCAGACTTCACACACGCAGAGAATTAAGAAAATTCTCTGGTATGCAGGTATCCTCACGATGTTTTTCCTTCACCGTTTGAGACACCTGATATTTAATTTCTCAAAATGCACACAACTTAAAGGTTGGAGGTGCATGCTCTGGAGAGGTCATATCCACTAAGCTATCACGGCTCAACTACTCTCGCTTGTAGGTACGTACTCGTGTACGTATGGTTGTTGTAGGTTTCCATAGCCGTTGAATTACTCCAGGACCGTTGTAGGCGTGAAAAAATGCCAAGCGGTTCCGCTCTGACTACGGAGTACAGGGAAGGTTATTATCAGTCCGTGCCAGTCAGACGTGCCCTGTCGATTAGCTGGCAGAAGTCCGGAAGGATTATTTTACTCCTCGACTAGCTGGCATAAGTCCTGAGGGATTTTTTTCCTCCCTGACAACAAAAAAAGGACCGTAGAAGGACTCCAGGGTCGTCCTAGGACTTCAGCGATCAACTTACTGTGCCATTGATCGTCTCCATCGAGCTGGTCGGCCCGCGCCACAGGCAAGCAGGCTGCGCCGTCGCACTGGGTGCCTTCTCCAACTTCAGCAGCGCTATGTCGTCAACCATCATGTACATGTCATAAGTCTTGGGAACTATTATTTTTTCAACCTAGAAGTAAGAGATCAAACAGTTGTTGTATATAATTGACTGGCACCCGTCACGGTTTCACCCGTGTAGTTCCCGTGGGAATATCGGGATGAAATGTAGCATAAGTAATACGGTGAAGTGAATTTTCTAATGGTTAAATCTATTAACATATGTATATAGATATATAAAAGAAAGTTACGCTATTTATAGCTCGAAAACGGTTGGATCAATTTGGCTGAAAATTAGTGGAGAGGTAGTTTAGAACCAGGAGACGGATATGGGATACTTAGGGTAGGGTAAGATAGTTATAGGGTAGGAGTAGGGTAGGAGTAGGAGTATGGTAGGGTTAAGTAGGGGTACAATAGGCTAGGTTTAGGATGGGATAGAGTTAGGGTAGGGGTAGGATTTCACGTGGATGAAGTTGCGGGTGTCGCCTAGTAATTTATAAATAAAAAATAATAAATAAATTGGTTGAGTAGTTATGGATTGACTTATTTTAATTTTTAAGATGTTCACGGATTTAAAATTGGTTCATCAGTTCAAACGGTTCAAGGTCTCTTTTTGGGTTCTTTACTCAGAAATGATGTCACAATAATATTTTGTTGGGCTTTCTTCATTCACCGATTTGGCAATAAAATGTCAGTCAGTATTGTACTCACCTTTCTCTCTGTAAATAGTGCGGAATAGTTCAGACTATTTCTGTCATGTTTTCCGAGCGTTACAATCAAGTTTTCCGCTTTTCTATTGATAGTGCAATGACCGGCTGAGGAAGAAAATCAAAATTTTGAATAAAGTGCTTTTAATTATTTAATAAAATAATTTGTCCTAAGGTTGCCTGGAAGAGCGACCAAGCGATAAGTCTGCCTTTTGTATTCTACTTGTTTTGCTCGTTTTTTTAATTATTGTGGTGACAAATAAAGAGTTAATAAATAAATAAAATAAGAGATTTCTAATTGTACTTTGAAGACTGCACCTGAGTAGGTCACATAGTAGCTTCACTGTTTACCTGTCAATACATAGTTGTTCGCTATGAGTGTGCCAGCACAGTAATACTTGGAGTTGCTCGTACTGCTGTCGAACAGCGCCGCATACCAAGGCCAGGCGCCCGGCGTCGCCTCCCCATCCACCACCAGCTCCGAGTCAACACCGCGTCTGCCGCAGTGACTGAGGTCCTCCTTCATGAGCCTGTGACTCTCCGCTTGCTTGAACACAACACAGCCAATGGCGTGCATAAGGTTGTCTATCAGTATGCACTAGTAAGAAAATTAACCAAACTGGGAAAATCTTCATTTAATAAGCATTAAGAAAACGACTCTTAGGGTATGCAGGACTTTTATACATGTATGGAGTGCACGCCATTGAACACAGCCTCATCATACATTTAAATAAAATTGAAGTGTCTGCCTGTGTTTTTTAGAAAACTGTGTTTTCTCAAGTGCCTAAAGTAATTTTTCACGATGTTCAAGTTTTTTTTTAATTTATGTCTCTTGGTTTGTGGTCCTCGTGCTTCGGGTTAAGCCGTCAGTTCCTGTCATCATCGTCTATATCCGATAGTGACTGTTATAATAACATTATCACCATAATCCCGCCAATCAGCATTACCATAGCAAATTTGTGAGTCTGCATTAGGGATTGCAATCCAGCGGCGTTTTCAATCCAGCGGAATTTTTGCTGGATTGACCTGAATCCAGCTGGATCCAGTGCGGATCCAGCAAAACGTGGAACGAAAATCAAAAGACGACATTTTTAAGACTTTTTTTATTAATTTGTACTTCTTACGATAATCTTTGAAATCTTCCACTCATTTGGTGATATCTTATATTAATTTGCTTTGGGTTTTTTAATAATTTGAGATCAAAATAATCAACATAAAATTAAATAACAAACATATAACCTTATATTCATATAACATTTAAGATAATGTTTCTAAGTAAGCACTATCTTATTAATTACGCTTATGTTTAATGATAGGACGCCTAATCAGTAGCAATTAGTCTCACAAATTCTTTTAAAATTAACTTTATTAACATTCTTTTAAAAAAGGACCGTAATAATAATAATAATAATAATAATAATATTTTAATTTTCAATAGTATTTTTGTATCAAACAAAAAAAGCTTTGAAATAATCTTCTCTCCGCTCGTTAATCCTTAATAATTAAGCAGTTTAAAGTCTGACGATAAGAGACTACTTCTTTTTTTGAATTTTCTGAAAGTAAGACCTTAGAAAACAAATTTACCTATAGTCTTATCCCCCAACCTGCTTCGCACAGAACTGCATATGTAGCCGGCTGATGCCCTTTCGGCCTCTACACTAGTCGGTTTTAAGGTCATTAAATACTCATAAACCATTGATAAATGTTCACCTCGCACTCCTTCGCTCTCATAAACGCTCATTTCTTTTTTCAGGATCTTTTCGTAATCTAATTGACCACTTGGCTTTTGTTTATTAAAGTTCTCCTTCTCTCTTTTAAGTTCTATCTCAAGCTCTAGCTCTAAAGTCATTTTAATTTTATTTTTTTTAATTCTATTTTGCCGCGCCGATTCGAAAATGGCGGCAACTCAAAACTAAACAATAGAAATTGATACGTTTGCGGATCCGCACCGCTGGATCAAGATGTATGCTGGATCCAGCATGTTTAAAAAGGCGCTGGATCCAGCTGGATTGCTGTATGCTGGATCCAGCAATTGCAATCCCTAGTCTGCATATCTCTTGTCACATTAAGAAAGGAATGTCTGGTACTTTAAAAAATAGACTGATAATTATCTTCACTTACCATCAGCCGTGAAATCAGTCAAGCTTATTAAAGTGAGTCAAGACTATATGTAAATAAAATGTATAGTACTAAAATGAACATTACTTGATTGAGTCTATAAAAAACTAGCAGACACCACGCGGTTTCACTCGCGTGGTTCCCATTCCCGTATGAATACGGAGATAATATATAACCTATAGCCTTCCTCGATAAATGGGCTATCTAACACTTGAAGAAGTTTTCAAATTAGACCAGTAGATCCTGAGATTAGCGCGTATAATCAAACGAACAAACAAACTTTTCAGCTTTATAATATTGGTATAGATACCTTCTTACCCATGTTTTCTCTCTCTCCTGTGACGAATTTACAGTTAGAGCGTATTTACCAAGGATTTCCTAGAATAAAAAATAAATTATGAGTCACTTAACGCTAGGTTAGATTACAATCTCAGAAAGCATCGATACTCAAAAGAGAACAACCTATACGTGGACTCTGTAAGGAAAAGAGACAAGGCGATTGGAGATGTCGACCCTTTTTTTTTGCTCGTGGTTTAAATTTTGAGAAAACCACCTCACTCCAGTTTCGAGGACTCCAACCAATTATTAGTTGAGGCTTGCGACTATAGGTACGTACCTCCACATCCATCCACACATCGCCAAATGCAGAAAAAGACGCCTGAAACACATTCTTCACGATCAATGTGACTCAGGCATTACAAACACCGTGTCTTTGCCAGCGAAAACGAGGTCATGGTCATGGTCATGGATTCATAGGCACGGGGGCATTAGGACTCAGGCTACAACTCCCTTCCCGAACGGCCTTCTAAGCCGAGGTTCGAAGGAGGCCCTTAGAGAGCGGTTCCGTCCAATTCTACACTCGCTCAAAACCTCCAGTGACGCTAAAATACGCAAAATAATTTAGCGTATTCTTTATCAAAGAGAGAAAATCTTCTCCGCAAAAACAGGAACAGATTGGAAGGAACAAATTCATTATAGGTAAATCAAGGTCTCACCACGTCAGGATTATCGCAGAACTCCACATCATTGACAGTGAGGCCTATCAAGTTGGGGGCGAGGCCTGGGGTGAGGCCTTGCACGATGACGCCGAGGCCTTCTTGCGGGGCCACAAACCGAAGGGTGAAGAGGTCGCCGCCAGCCAATGAAATCCTTGAAAATGTTGCTTCATTCTAAAAAAAATAAATAGCTGGTTTTACTGAACAAATTTGAAAATATCTTTCATTAATGAAAAGTTACATTACCTGATAACGTAACTTTTCATTAACTTAAGCTATATATTTATCCCCGTATTTTCACCGGAACGGGAACTGCGCGGGTAAAACCGCGAGGTTCTGTTAGTTACTAATTAAAGTTTAAAACTTACCGTTTTGATAGTGAAAGTGGCGTTAACTTTAGCATCGAAGGTTAAGTTGACAACACTATGTGCAGCGAAGGCTTTATTGACGTACGCGTAGTAACGATATTTCTCCGTCGGTGACAGCCCTGGCTCGAACCACACCGATATATCCTTCGTATTCCTACACGGATACACTTCTAGTAATACAGGATTATGGTTTGGTTCCACCACTTTGCCACTATGCGCCAATAAGTAAACAATAACACTAAACTCGACTATAATTATAAAAGCACACAAGTATAAACCGGACCGCTTCATTGTTAATTATAATTACAGAACATAGACACAATTATAACGATAAACTTGGTTCTAAATTTAAATGTTTTTTTGTTTGATTGATAATGATGACGTCACGGCGGCTTCCGGTATTTTGTGTGAGCGAGACAACGTTAGCTGCGCGAGACGTGCGGAGTGCGAAAAGCCACACGTATGAATAAGAATTAAGAATATACTGAGTATAAACAATTCCCAATACACATTGTATGTAAGGTAGGTTGCCATGAGGCATGAGTCACAAGTCTGACTGTTGGTTTGATAGATAATATATTTTAGGAAGACGATTTAGTTTTGGTTGTAGTCGTAAGGTGTACATAATAATCATTTTCAACTTCAATTATGAAATTTCTCTAATATGCAGGTTTCCTTACGATGTTTTCCTTCACCGTTTGACAAGTGATATTTAATTTCTTAAAATGCACACAACTGAAATGTTGGAGGTGCATGCCCCGAACCGGATTCGAACCCACATCCTCCGGAATCGGAGGCAGAAGTCATATCCACTGGGCTATCATGGCTACAAGGTGTACAATATACATACAGGCACGTTTTATGTGTGTGTGTATAATATTTACTAGCACTATTATTTTATTTTTAGACGCTTCGCAGTTTTACCCGTGGGAATGCGGATAAAATTTTAAACAATTTTATTCTTATCTCACTTATTTTGCATGTTAGAATTGTAAGAAATTATGTATTATTTGATTTATGTTAAAATTATTGTTTTTGTTTTATAATTATAATAATATTATAGTTAAGGAAGAGCGGGGCTTTCTGATACAGGTCTAGTACTTAATAGAAGGTCCCAGCCCAATCAGCTATGTAAACTTGATAAAACAATAAATTTTCATTTCATTTCATTTTCATTTCAAAATATGGCCTATGTTACTAGGGAGTAGGTATATACATAAATAAATATATATATATACCTATATATTTTTGTTTTTTATTCTTTACAAGTCAGCCCTTGACTACAATCACACCTGATAGTATTTCACCAATGGAAAGTTACATTATCAAGGTATAATGTATTTTTCAAATCGGTCCAGCAGTTTCAGAGCCTTTTTTTTTTTTTATTCTTTACAAGTTAGCCCTTGACTACAATCTCACCTGATGGTAAGTGATGATGCAGTCTAAGATGAAAGCGGGCTAACTTGTTAGGAGGAGGATGAAAATCCACACCCCTTTCGGTTTCTACACGGCATCGTACCGGAACGCTAAATCGCTTGGCGGTACGTCTTTGCCGGTAGGGTGGTAACTAGCCACGGCCGAAGCCTCCCACCAGCCAGACCTGCACAAATTAAGTAAATCTCAATCTGCCCAGCCGGGGATCGAACCCAGGACCTCCGTCTTGTAAATCCACCGCGCATACCACTGCGCCACGGAGGCCGTCAAAAAGCCTATTAAATGCAAACAAACAACCATATAACGATTTTATAACATTAGTATTTTAGAAGGCATATCAGATATAATGCAAAACATTATTTAAATACAGTAAAAGACGAATATCTTAGCACTCCATGGATTCACCGTGCGGATGCCGGGTCCATCGCATGGTAGAGAGTAGAACTCCGAGCACAGTCCTGAACTTGTGACTACAGGATGTAGGGTTAAGGAATTCCTTGACGATCGCTCAACACTCCCCGTTCTCTGCTCGTGTTGTTCTCCCTACCTATCCAAATTTGGTAAGATCCTATTAAAGCAGCTTTGGATACTCGTTCTAATATAGAACTAGCTGCACTTCTAGAGAAGCCAAGGTCTTTAAGCAAGTTAATAGAGAGATTGCTGGTAATCCTCTCGCACCTACTTCTACAGCGTACAGACTAACTACATAGCCATTTTTAGTTAGTTCAAATAATTCAAATAGTCTATTAAAGTTAATGAATTTTTGCTGATATGGACATCGACCAATTTAATCAAGAATTTCTACCGTACAATTTGAAAATCATTAGCAAATCTGCCTCACAAGATGGAAGCTAAATTAATCTTTGATATTCCGCAAACTGTGTCCGCCCAGTGACAATGCATGCGGCTCCCATTATGTCTGTCTTGTGCTGACGTGTCATAATGGATATTTCGGAAACAAAGCAGTTTCTACCCTCAAATACTAGCATAGTTATGAACGAAATTATAGGTATATCTACTAATTACATTAATCTTAAAACATATTTTATTCATGACTATATTGCTCGAGTTTGATGATCTGATATTCATAATTCATATACTTAGGTAGTTGGACAAAAGATGTACTTAAAAATATTTAAAAAAAACCAACAGTCAACAAAAACAACCTTATAAAATATTATAACCTAAGATTTTTGCAGAAAACATAAAAAGATTTTAGATGGCCTCCGTGGCGCAGTAGTACGTGCAGTGGATTTACAAGACGGGGGTCCTGGGTTCGATCCCCGGCTGGGCCTGTTGAGGTTTTCTGAATTGGTCCAGGTTTGGCTGGTGGGAAGCTTCGGCCGTGGCTAGCTAACACCCTACCGGCAAAGACGTACCGCCAAGCGATTTAGCGTCCCGTTACGATGTCGTGTAGAAACCGAAAGGGGTGTGGATTTTCATCCTACGTCTAACAAGTTAGCCCGCTTCCATCTTAGATTGCATCATATGTTCTTCTCTTTTCTCAATAGGATCTGGCAGAATATCAGCGTTGTAGGTACTATTGTACCCAGAATAGTCTAGCTGAGTCGGATCCATTTTATTGGCATAACACAAGTGAAGAAAAAAAAACACATTAATTCTATAAATAGTTATAAGTATCAAGATGTGTATTAGTTTTAAGTCTTCAATGTGTTGTGTCAACAAATAAAGTGTATTCTATTCTAGGCTATCCTATTTGCTCTAACAAGGACTATTGATTTTATGTAGTACATATCTACGTAGGTAGAGTTTATAATTGTAATTGGGGAAATGGTAAATGGCGAAACTTCCAAGTGGAACCGATTTACTCAACCCGAACCACGATTAGGCCTCAGCGGCTGTAATGCCTGCCCAATGCCCATTGTTAAGCTTCGTCGCTAACTAACACTAAACTCATGAGCCGACCCAATAGATTATTCGGTTCTCATTAAACAGTTGTGTTGATTATTCAGTTCCCAACAATCAATTTTTTTTTTTTCATTACAAGTTAGCCCTTGACTACAATCTCTCCTGATGGTGAAGTGATGATGCAATCTAAGATGGAAGCGGGCTACCTTGTTAGGAGGAGGATGAAAATGCACACCCTTTTCGGTTTCTACACGACATCGTGCCGGCGATAAGGCCACGGCCGAAGCCTCCCACCAGCCGAAATAAACAAAGAACCAACTCACCAAAAATTTCAACTTCATAAATGGTGCCTGACCATCAGGTGACCCAAGAGCTGCAACTTATTTGGTCCAAAGAATAAGCCTTGCTATCCAGTGGGATAATCATCATTGTCAACCCATACTCAGCTCACTGATGAGCTCAAATCTCCTCTCAGAATGAGAGGGGTTAGGCTAATAGTCCACCACGCTGACCCAATGCGGATTGGCAGACTTCACACACACAGAGAATTAAGAAAATTCTCTGGTATGCAGGTTTCCTCACGATGTTTTTCCTTCACCGTTTGAGACACGTGATATTTAATTTCTTCAACGGCTAAAGTGTAAAATGCCTTCCGCCGTCTGCGTTGCTCCCATCTACAATCTGAACTGCCTTCAAGGCAGAGTGAATAGGCATTTTCAAGGAAAGCACATCCCATCCTAGACCTCATCTTTGTTTGCTTTCCATCATTGTTGTCAAGCGCA